>NC_133324.1:949486532-949776532 GCF_042186555.1 Aquarana catesbeiana | reverse complement strand
AGTATTTTGAATTTAATTCGTTGGGCGAGTGGCAGCCAATGGAGGGATTGGCAGAGAGGGGGTAGCAGACACTGAGCGGTTTGTAAGGTGGATGAGTCTGGCAGCAGCATTCATGATGGACTGAAGGGGGGATATTCTATTTAAAGGTAAGCCAATGAGGAGTGAGTTGCAGTAGTCAAGGTGAGAGATAACCAGGGAGTGAATCAGGAGCTTTGTGGTTTCATTGGTTAGAAAGGGACATAGTTTAGAGATGTTGCGGAGGTTGAGGCGGCAAGCTTTGGAAAGTGATTGGATGGTGGGCCGAAAGGAGAGTTCAGAGTCCAGGATAACACCTAGCACCCTGACATGTGGGGACGGGTGGATGATTTTGCCATTGCTCTTGACAGAGAAGTCGGGGGAAGAGGCACGTGGGGGAGGAAATATTATAAGCTCGGTTTTGGACAAGTTGAGTTTGAGGAAGTGGTGTGACATCCATACAGATATGTCAGTTAGTAAGTTAGTGATTGGTGAGGAGACTGATGGAGTAAGTTGAGGGGTGGAGAGATAGATTTGTGTGTCATCAGCATAGAAATGATATTGAAAGCCGTGAGAGGCTATCAGTTGACCCAGGGAAGAGATGTAGATTGAAAATAGAAGAGGTCCAAGAACAGAACCTTGGGGGACCCCGACAGAGAAGGGAAGAGGAGTGGAGGAAGTAGAATTGTAAGTGACACTGAAGGTGTGTTGGGATAGGTAGGATGAGAGCCACTGAAGAGCACAGTCACGGAGACCGAGGGAGTAAAGTTTTTTGAGGAGGAGGGGGTGGTCAATCGTGTCAAAGGCAGCTGAAAGATCCAGAAGTAGGAGTACAGAATAGTGTCCGTTGGTTTTTGCAGTTAGTAGGTCATTTGTGAGTTTTAAAAGAGCAGTTTCTGTGGAGTGTTGAGGGCGAAATCCAGATTGAAGGGGATCAAGAAGGTTGTTTTTAATGAGGTGGTCACTCAGTTGGTTGTAAACCAGGCGTTCAAGGAGTTTAGAGGAAAAGGGCAGCAAGGAGATAGGGCGTAGGTTGTTAAGATTGGTAGGGTCCAAGGACGGCTTTTTAAGTATGGGGGTGACCAGTGCATGTTTCAGAGCATTGGGGAAGATGCCAGAGGTGAGGGAGAGATTGAAGATGTGGGTTAGAGAGTGTAGGATGGGGTCAGAGGGTGATCGTAGCATTTGAGAGGGAATAGGGTCCAGGGGACAGGTGGTTAGGTGTGCGACAGAAAGGAGTTTAGCAACTTCGTCTGTAGTAGCAGATTTGAATAGGGGGAGTGTCAGTTGTACCTGTTGACATGGGGTCTTAGCTGGGGGAGATAGCTGTAGAGTGGAGATTTCATCACGGATTGTATCAATCTTGTTTTTGAAGTGATTAGCGATTTCCTGGGCAGTGAGTAGGTCAGTGGGTGGAGGCGGTGGAGGACAAAGTAGAGAGTTGAAGGTAGAGAAGAGTTTACGGTGATTGGATGAGAAGGTGTTAATAAGAGTTGTAAAATAGGTTCGCTTGGCAGTGTGGAGGAAAGAATAGTATATTTGGAGGGCAGATTTGTATTGGTTGAAGTCTTTGAGAGACTTAGTCTTGTGCCACAGACACTCAAGAGCGCGACTACGTTTTTTGTGAATTTTAGTGTCATCTGTTTGCCAGGGTTGTAGGGGTCGAGGCCTGATTCTGCGTGTAGTGAGGGGAGCGAGCTTGTCCAGGGTGGAGGACAGGGATTTATTGTAGATGGATGTGGCTTGGTTGGGGCAGGACAGGGGAGAGATTTTGTCATAGAGGTGGTCAGTAGCAGAATAGAGGAGAGAGGAGTTGAAGTTGCGAAAGTTTCTACGGGTGATGGTTAGGTGATTGGAGGGAAAGGTGGTGGAAGACAGGGGGAGAGAGAAACTAATAAGGTGGTGGTCGGAGAGGGGAAAAGGATTGTTTGAGAAATTGCATGGGGTGCATAGGTGGGAGAATACAAGGTCAAGGATGTTGCCATCAGAGTGAGTAGAAGCCTGTACCCATTGCTTCAGGTCAAATGAAGAGGTTAGACTAAGAAGTTTAGAAGTAGCAGGAGTGTTTGTATTAGCAGGGATGTTGAAATCACTGAGAAGGATTGTGGGAATTTCCGAAGAGAGAAAGTAGGGTAGCCAGGCAGAAAACTCATCAAGGAAAGTTGATAGTGGTCCAGGGGGCCGGTAGATCACAGCAATTCTTAGGGAAGTAGGAGAGAATAGACGTATACAGTGGGCTTCGAATGATGAGAGGGAAAAAGAGGGAGGAGGGTGAATAACCTGGAAGGTGCTCTGGGGGGGATAGGGGGGATAGGAGGAATCCCACTCCACCTCCCTTGCGTCCATTAGGCCTAGGGGAGTGGGTCCAGTGAAGGCCACCCTGGGAGAGGGAAGCAGGAGAAGGGGTGTCATATTCGTGGAGCCAGGTGTCGGTGAGAGCAAGTAGATTAAAAGAATTAGTGACAAAGAGGTCATGAACAGCAGTGAGTTTGTTGCAGACAGAGCGGGCGTTCCAAAGGGCGCAGGAGAGAGGGAGGCTGGTGTTGGGAAGAAGAGGAATGGAGACTAAATTGTGTAGATTGCGACTACTGCCAGAGGGTGTAGGGTGAGGGTGATGGGTGTGTTGGGCACAGTTAAATAAGGAAGGCCCAGGGTTTGGGGAAATATCTCCAGCGATTAGGAGAAGCAGAAGAGTAAGGGAGGTAATATGAGAATATGATTTGTATGAGGGGACATGCTTCAGTATCCTGGGGGGTATGTTAGCAAGTGGGCTTAGAGTTAGAAACCGGTGATGAGTGCAGTAATAGGGGGAGGGGAGAAGTGAGGATGATATGTTCAGATTGTGTGGTGGAGCAGAGGGGTGAAGAGAAAAGAGAGCTTGAGGAGAGAGGCTGCAATTGTGAAGAGGAGGAGAGGTAAACAGTGCATGTTTCAGAGAAGGTGAGAGAATATGAAAATGAGGTCACCTGCAATTTGCTATGGTTTGCTTTGTGCAAATCGCTGAAGTGCAAGAGCAGAAGTGCCACTTATTTGAAGAACCCACTTCTTTGGAAGAACCCCCTGTATGTTCCCCCATAAAGAAAGCCTTGTTATATACTGTGTTGGGTGTGGATGGAATCTGGCAATTAATCAATTAGGAGGTGATATAAAGCACACAGCTAGCTGAGCAAAGCTTTCACATCACAATAAAAATTTCAGGAGGACCAAGAGGCCAAAATTGTAAAGATTTGAAATTACAATGGTCCCAAAGGGTTACTCTCCACTCTTTTTCCCAGCTATTGAATACCAAATTGGGTAAAACACCACTAGCTGTTAAGACTAAATAGCAAACATTAATGCCAATTATGTCTACAAAGAAATGGGATGGCATTTGCTCTTCACATTAGTCAGTCTCACCTGCGGTCAACAACATGTTGATTCATTTTACAGGTTAGTACATTATACCCTCAACCTACCTATCCCCTTTTTGATTGCAGAAAACTAGGTGTTTGGCTTCCCCTAATTGTGTAGAATGTACTATATACAACCTCCAGAGGACTTTATGGGGGTTTCTTGCTAGGTAAGGCCACCAGTTTGGAAATTCTCCTTACAAAGTTGATGGCTACAAGGAAGATCACCTTCCAGGTCAGAAAAGAGAGAGGAATGTTTCCACTGTGTTCAAATGACAGTTTCTGAAGCAAAGAGAGATCCAGATTAGGGTGCTACGGAGTCACTGGGAGCAAATAGGGGGAACTACATGGGGGACTCTCTGTATAATTGACTTAAAGCGGGGGTCCACCTATCTATCGTTTTGTTTTTGAGTTCATTCACAAACTTTTCTTCTCAGCATTACATACTCACATATTGTGTGTAATATGTCTGCCTGTGTCAGATTTCGTCGGAAAAAATAACTTATATTATTCACTGCAGGCGGTTTCCATCTTCATTGTGGGCATTTGAAGCCCACAAGCATTTATTTCCTGGATGTGGTGAATGCTGTGCTCCCAGAATTCACCGCTTGTTCCCGCACATGCTCAGTGGCATCCTGGGAAGCCTGAGACTAGCTCCCAGAAGTCAGGGAGAGGCTAGAAACACGCCTACTCCCACGGGAGGAGAACCAGGAAGTGCGAAGAAGAATAGAAAAATAAAAGGTAATTACGGCGATTTAAATTTTTTTAAACGGCATGTCAGCATCTAGGCAAGGAAGAGAATACATACAGATATTGTTCAAAATTTGGGTGGAACCCCGCTTTAATCAAGGAATGAGAGGACAACAGTCACTAAAACATAGAAAATGCATAAACCTGACCTTTGTGCTGAGAGCCAAACAGAGGATTCTTTCCATGGAGAAGCTTCTAGGGATGAAGCCCCAGGTCCCATGATAGACCTTGAAGAATAAAAGACTTCCTAGCTTTTAATACCCTAGGAATCACTGGCTCAGAGATACCCCCTGACTCCCAGAACCTGGGCTTCAACAGCCATGCCATTAAGCCAATGAGTGTGAAGCAGGATGGTAACTTGGTCCTTGAGACAGAAGATACAAATGATCTGGTAGAGCCAACAGAGCAACCACCAGGAGTCTTACCAGATCAGAGTGCCACAATCGCCTTGGCCCAGCCAGGGCAATGAGGATCACTTGAATGACTTTCATCTTGATCCAGAAAAGCAGATGAGGAAAAAGTTTTAGGTGAGGAAAAGGTATAGATCAGGGTCAATTGATCCCTCTGGCTCACCAGAGCATTCGCTGCTTCCGATAGAGAATCCCTGTACCTCGAGACAAACCTGTCAAGTCTGCTGTTGAATCTTGAGGCAAGGAATTCCACAGCTGGCATCCCCCACCTGTAACATTTTGGTTGTATCCAGACATAGCCATTTTAAAGTGCTTTCCATGTAAATGGTCGACAAAGCAGGAACATGATCTGCCCTTGACAGGATTCAATCTACTTCTTTTGCCACAGTGGGATTTCTGATTGGTTGGATTACCCCATCATCATGGCGTCATTAGAATGAATCTGGTTCAGATGACCATCCACCAGAATAGTCCCATGTTGCAAGGTCAGGTAAGTCACATGAAGCTACAGAATGTTGATTGGGAGACAAGACTTCAATGACAGGGTGCATAGGACTCCTCCCAGGTCAACAAGCTGGCATCTTTCATGAAGATCTTGCAAAAGATGAGAAGGAACTACTTCCCTGATTCAAGTTCTCGGGTCCTCAGCAACCAAGACAGGGACACTGATGAGGTGGCACTGATGGGCATGGATGAGGCTTCCCTGATGTGCACGGATGAGGCTGCACTGATGAGGCTGCACTGTTGGGCAATGATGAGACGGCACTGATGGGCACTAAATGGGCTGCACTGATGGGCACTGATGCAGCGGCACTAATAAGCTACACTGATGGGCACTGATATGCTGCACTGATGGGGCTGCACTGAGAATCAGTATAGGTGTGCCTTGTCACAGGAACAATGGTTATTGGCTTTCCTTTCCTCAAACAGTGACAGCGCTGGGGAAAGGAAATGCCGATATCTGGCATTTGCTTACATGTGATGAGCTGTGATTGGACAGAACTGGATGACCACTCTGTAGCCGTCATTTGGCTATAGAACGGTCGGCAAGTGGTTAATAAGTGATAGATGGAGTTGGGCTTTATATCCTTAGTCACTTATGTAAAGTCCATCTAAATCTACTAGATCATTTAACACTACCCTCTCCACTGATTGAGAACGTCGCTCCTCCTGCAGCCCAGCACAACTGTAGCTTAAAATTGCTACTATTTGCTCCAAATGTTCTATGACCATTGTAGCAGGGGCAAGGTCCCTTGGAACAGTCAGCCAAGGTTTAGCAAAGCAAGGTCACAGCTAGGATAGGATGAAGAGCAGATTCTGTCTGGGGGACCACAGCTCTAGAGCAGTCTTCTTCAACCAGGGTGCCTGGAGGTTTCTCCAGGGGTGCCTCAGCAAAATGCCTAAAAATTGCCCAAAAATTGTATACAAGGCAGCGGGTGGATGAAGGCTGCCTTTTAGTTACACAAAGCCACAAGTTTTGATTGTGAACCATTACAAACTTCTAGCTTTAACGTTGGGTGTTCCACATGTGTGGATGTTGCTGCATTATGTAAAACTATTAGAATAGTTTATACATTTTAGGATGGAGTGCCTCAAGACTGTCCATAATTTGGAAGGGTGCCTCGAGACTGTCCATAATTTGGAAGGGTGCCTCGAGACTGTCCATAATTTGGAAGGGTGCCTCGAGACTGTCCATAATTTGGAAGGGTGCCTCGAGATTGGCCATAATTTTAAAGGGTGCCTCGAGATTGTCCATAATTTTAAAGGGTGCCTTGAGAGATTTCCATAATTTTAAAGGGTGCCTTGATTGAAAAAAGGTTGGGAAACAATGCTCTAGAGAGGGATTCTATTTATTTATTGGTCGGGTTGTTCTTGGGCTGGTCTAGATTTTTTGTTTGCCAGTGTCCAATCCTCCTGTAGGTGGCAGTATAACCTGAAGATGAAAGACTTCCTGTGTTCCTTTGCTCAAAGTATGCCCAAAACAGCTGCACATAAAAAAAAAGGTTTAATTGTGCTGCTATATGTATATTTTTTGGTTCTAGAGTTTAATTATCCTTTTTAAGGAACCCAGTCTTCAGACCTCACTTTTTAAGGCTCTGCGGTGGCCACAGATTCAATCCTGTCTGTGGCAGCCCCTGCTCATGCCCCCTCTCCCTGCTATGTAGACAGATATCAGTAGTCTATGCAGCTACTTTTTAGCAGATGTTGGGTTTCAGGCAAGACCATTCATTATCGATCATTCGACCAATTGATCATTTATTATCTGTGCACCCATGAAGTAAAGTACGACTAAAGGCTCCTGTAACTGCTCTGCTGTGGGCAAGCTCCTACTATCACCCTTTTTGCTCTGCTACTGTATCAGTTAAATAAGATTCTGAAAATATCTCAGGATCACTATAGTGCAGCATTTCTCTATTGCCTGGTGGAGCTTTGGACGGGGTCTCTGGGAAAGTCAGCTATCAAGAGTTAACAGTCAACATAGTCCAGGGGTTATGCATAGATCTCCTTCAGGGTTGTAAGCTGTAGTAGGAACCGTATGCAGTGTAAGAGAAGCTCAGTGTGTATTGGAATCAGAAGGTCATTACATGCGCATGCTCATAATTCTGAGCAAAGGCTCACTCCAGAACGGGCATTAGCACACACTCACAAATGTATTAGCGTGTGCACAAGCCGAAGTATGCATGTGCACACGTACGCACACGGGCACACTTATACGCACGGGCACACACACGTACGGGCACCGACGCTAAATGGCCTATTTAAGCTGGACTATGGCATGAACAAATTGCTGAGTGGTCTTCAGCTAGTTCCTGTTTAACCTGCACCTTGACCTGATATGCCTGCCTACCAGTGCACAACCAAGCTTGCCCTTGACCCAGGGTAGGTTCGTCCATTAAGGGCACACGGGCACCGCCCCCATATCCATGCGTCCGGGCGCATTTCAGGACACCAGACACATGAATTTCAATACAGGGGTGTTTTTTTTGAAGCACTGATTAGAGCCAGAGGCTTTAACAGGCTTCAAAATAGGGTGGGCTCGGGGCGCAGGGAATGCGCTCCAAGCTCACCCAGGTGTGTTATAATAGCGAATTAATATTTACTATTCTAACACTGATCCTCCTCCCGGCCAATCAGGAAGCGGGTCTGAGACCTGTCACCCAATTGGCTGAAAGGACAGGCGATCCTATTGGACGCCTAGGGGGAGGAGAGGAGAAGCATGGCCGAGGGAGGAAAGGACACAGGAGCTGCTGCATGATGCCTGCTGCCTGCTGCCTAGATGGGGTAAATGCCGGACTGACCGGCAGACAGTGAGAAGGGGTCGGGGGGTGCCAGCCGCCACTGCCTTGACCAATCTCTGGAATCCTGCCTGCCTATTGTCACCTCGGCTTGTACTCTCACCCTGCTCCTGTCTTGTGCTTCTTTCCCTCGCTGCCTGACTGTGTACCAACCCTGGCCTGTATCTTGACTATGCCTCTGCCTGATGTTCCTGTACCTTCACTGCCCGGCTCTTGACAGCCTTTTGTCCTGGCTATGTTCCTGCCTGCTGATCAAGCCTCACCATGTTCCAGATCCTGGTCCCTGCTTGGTGATCCATGGTCACCTTCTTCTTGAAAACATCAGTGGGTTTCACTGGCTTTCACTACTCTGTGTCCTCACACCTCCTGTCATCATTACCAAGGGTGTTGGACAAGAGGTCCAAGAGAAGCTCCCTTTACAGCTCTATCTCCACCAGGTATGTGACACTCAGTTAGGTTGTCTGGCTATTAGACAATTTAGCTGAGTGAGCTTCTAGCTACAGCTTAAGAATTGAAACCAAAAATTAACCATCCATCAAGTTTCCACTTGCACTATATATCTAATGCCGCGTACACACAAGCGGACTTTACGGCAGACTTGGTCCAGCGTACTGGATTTCGTCGGACAATTCGATCGTGTGTGGGATCCAGCGGACTTTGTTTGCTCAAAAGTTGGACGGACTTAGATTTGAAACATGTTTTAAATCAATCCGTCGAAATCGAGTCCGGT
Source organism: Aquarana catesbeiana (assembly GCF_042186555.1). NCBI lineage: Eukaryota > Metazoa > Chordata > Amphibia > Anura > Ranidae > Aquarana > Aquarana catesbeiana. The sequence goes on along the minus strand of NC_133324.1, from coordinate 949,767,942 downwards.
CGAAAAGTCAGCTCGTCTGTATGCTAGTCCGACGGACAAAAAGCCACGCTAGGGCAGCTATTGGCTACTGGCTATGAACTTCCTTGTTTTAGTCCGGTCGTACGTCATCACGTACGAATTCGACGGACTTTGGTGGATTGTGTGTAGGCAAGTCCGTTCATTCAGAAAGTCCGTCATAAAGTCCGTCGAAAAGTCAGCCGGGCAAAGTCTGCCGTAAAGTCTGCTCAAGTGTACGCGGCATAAGTCCTGATGAAGGAGCTTCTGTGCATAACCAATGAAATGTGTTGTCTGTCAACTCCTAATAGACTCTTTTGTATGACTCAACAGTCTCAATCGTTCACACCACTCAAGCAATAAAAGCTGGATAGGAGTATTAATCCTTTCTTGCTCCATCCACAATTAAAAATTAGGCTATACAGTAGCTATATTTAAAAGCTTAGTCGAAAAATTAAAAACAGAAATTTGGCCACAAAGGACATCCTGTACCTTACATTTAGTATAGGTCCCTTGTGCTGATTGCTCATGTTTTTGGTGAATTCTTCCTCTGTCCCAGCTCCACCCCGGTCACCATAATCTCCTGATGCGACGTAAGTTAAAGAGGACTGCAGCTGCTGACTTTTAATATTAGGACACTTACCTGTCCTGGAATCCAGCAATGTCGGCACCCCAACCGATGTTTCCATCGACTCTCGGGTGCAGCCGCCACCATTGTCTGTAACGGAAACCAGCAGCGATGTCTTGCGGCTTCACAGCTGGGTCCCTACTGCGCACGCGCGAAGTGCACTGCAATTTCTGAATGGCCCAGTGGTGGGGAAGGAGGAGTGGCGCCGAACTTACGAGTGATCGTGCCGCGGCGCGATCTCCCAGAAGTGGGGACAGGTACCTGCTCCCCCCCGAAAGGTGCCAAATGTGGCATCGGAGGGGGGGGGCTTTAACTTTTGGGTGGAACTCCTCTTTAATACAGGTAAAGGACTGTAAGGAGCTTTCATCAAGAGAGCCGACTATGCCTGCCTTCTCCTCCCAGATCTGCAACACTTAGAAACCATACTGCAACTTCTCTGAATGACACAGGATTGAAGAATGGAGGATGGGCGGATGATTTATAGCTCCGCCCCTACATGTACAGATCCTATGTCATTCATAGAAGCTGTAGTATGGCTTCTATGAATGGGCATCAGGCAGGAAAGGGTGGGCATTGTTGGGCTCTCTTGACATCTCCTTACAGCCCTTTTGCTGTATTAACCCATGTCGCACCAGAAGATTATGGCGACAGGGGAGGTGGAGCTTGGACAGAGGAAGATTTCTCTTTAAACACAAACAATCAGCACAAGGGACATGTACTAAATGTAAGTTATGTCCCTCATGACAATTTTTCTGTTTTTAATTTAAGCAAAAGCTCAGCTTTAAGCAAACCCTGTTGTGTTTTTCCTTTTGCTCATGCAGTAATTCTCAAAATTCAACTAGTGACTGATCCCCTACAGTGTACAATCACATACCTCTTGGGGATGCCGTGGCATTACTACGGAGCGCACCATTTTCTCCATCTGCACATTAAAAAAAGCTTCATAAACATCAAAAAGGAAAAATCAGTACATGAGTAAATCGAATAATTTCGTGAATCTGTTGCAAAGTTTCTTAAAGCGGAGTTCCACACAAAAATGAAACTTCCGCTTTTCGGAACCCTCCCCCCCTCCGGTGTCACATTTGGCACCTTTCAGGGGGGAGGGGGGTGCAGATACCTGTCTAAGACAGGTATTTGCACCCACTTCCGGCATAGACTCCCATGGGAGTCTATGTCTCCTCCCGTCCCGACCGCGCTGTCTGCTGGGAACACACAGCTCCCAGGAGAGAGCGGGGACCACTAGGGACGCGCAGCGCGACTCGCGCATGCGCAGTAGGGAACCGGGAAGTGAAGCCGCAACGCTTCACTTCCAGATTCCCTCACCTAGGATGGCGGCGGCAGCTGCCGAGAACAAGCGGGTTCTCAGCGTCCCCTGCCGACATCGCTGGACCCTGGGACAGGTAAGTGGCCATGTATTAAAAGTCAGCAGCTGCAGTATTTGTAGCTGCTGGCTTTTAATATTTTTTTTTTTTGGCGGTGTGGGTGAACCCCCGCTTTAACTTTAGATCCTGCCATTAGCAGCACTTCCTGTCACAGGCTGACAACACTTAGCCACTGCCTCACAATTAGCAGCAGGGTTGTCAGCCTGTCATGGGAACTACTTCAGTTGGCCATTCTGCTACCTATCTGAAAGACCTGGTAAGCAGCCCAAAGCCAACTGACACAGGACTTGACAAGGTCGGAGATACACACAGCCCTTGGGTATTATATGCTTAACAGACACGTATAATTAGTTTCGGTCTGAATACAAATATGGACACATTTTTGGTTATTCAGAGATTTGGATGCATCCGAATCTGCCAAAAAAATAGTTGCTAATAGTAACGAATTTCATTGAACCCTGTTAAAATTAGTTTTGTTTATTTACTTTCTAACTAATTCCAAATTTTCAGAACGATTAGAATTCGGATCGGTCGAAAAATGATCGGCCGATTCAAATTCTGTGTGAAGGATAGCTGGTTGTTAAACAGCAGGCCGGGAAGCTGGCCGCCGCAGGCCGCGTCCTTAACAACCGATGACTCATCAGCTGTCAGCTGGCTTCCCCGCCGGCAGCTGAAATGCAAACAAAACAACGCCGGCAATAAAAAAAAAAAATTAACAACGGCATGGGGGTCCTTTGGGTTTGGTATGGATTTTAGGGGGAACCCACGCCAAAAAAAAAACAAAACAGTGTGGGGTCCCCCCAAAGTACCTTGTCTCCATGTTGATGGGGACAAGTGGGGTTGCCACTTTAAGTGAAACAATAAACATGAAAAATGATTTTAAATATAGTGCTGGGGGGGTCCCCTTAGTGTGCCTGTAAAGTTGTGCATCTGTAGCATGTATAGAACCTGCTGCAGAAAAAATGGCATTTCTAAAAAAAAAAATAAGAGGCAAATCATATTTAAATTGACTCGCAGTTGAAATTGCCGGCCCAGCTATTAAAAAAAAAAAGAAAGAAAGAAAAAAACGGCTTGGGGTCACCCCCCCCCCCCCCCCCCCAATCCATAACAGGGCCTTTAGGTTTGGTATAGATTTTAAGGGGAACCAGATGCCAAAAAAAAAAGACGGGGGGCCCCCCAAAATCTATAACACACCCTTATCCAAGCATGCAGCCTGGAAGGCCGGAAAAGGAGGGAGGACGAGCAAGCGCACCCCCCTCCTGAACCATGCCAGGCCACAGGCCCTCAACTTGAAGGGGGTGGGTGCTTTGGGGCGGGGGGCTCTGCCCCCACACCCCGAAGCACCTTGTCCCCATGTTGATAGGATCGCTTCCCGACAACCCTGGGCGGTGGTTGTGAAGGTCTGCGGGCAGGGGGCTTATCTGAATTCTGGAAGCCCCTTTAACAAAAGGCCCCCAGATCCCCCCATGGGAATGAGTATGGAGTACATTGCACCCCTACTCATTCACCAAAAAAAGTGTCAAAGATAAAGAAAAACAGTTGTTTTTGCCAAGTCCTTTATTAAAATAATAAAAAAAATAAAACCATGCTCCCACTCAATCACAACACCCGCCGCACCGCTGGTCCCAAACAAAAAAAAGAAGCTCCGCCAGAAAAGAAGTGACAGTTCTTAAATATGTAAGGGGCGTTGCCACCTGGTGGGTCATCGGGTGACTCCGACCCTTAGCTATTTAAGAAATGTCAGGTGGAGGAGCAGGCATTCGGCGGGAAAGCGTTCAACGATGCCGGAGGTTTTTCTTTTTTCTAGTCTGGCGGCGGGTGGCGTGGTTTGTGATGGATCTTCATCGGGGTACATTGTTTTTTTTTTTTTAATAAAGTGTCAAAAACTTGTGTAATGTCTTTATATACTTTTTACACTTTTTGGGTGAAGTGGCCCATGCTCATTCACATCGAGGGGGCGGGATCTGGGGGCCCCCTTGTTAAATGGGGCTTCCCGTTTCCGATAAGCCCCCTGCCCGTGGGCCCCCCAGAACCACAGTCCAGTGTTGTAGGGAAGATGCCCTTATCCCCATGTTGAGGGTATGTGGCCTGCAATAGTTCGGGGGGGGGGGGGGGGGGGCACTGGCTCCCTCTCCCCCGCTTTCCTGGCCTGCCAGGCTGCATACTCGGATAAGGGTCTTAAAAACCCACGCATTAAAAAAAAAAAAAAAAAATTGGTGTGGGGTTTCCTTTAGAATCCATTCGAGAACCGAAGGGCCCGGTATGGATTTGGGGGGGGGGGCGGAAATAGCCAAAGCGGAATAGCTGAAAATCAGCTGTACACGGCGCCTGTAAGAGGGCCCCTCGCGGGCTCTCTTGGCTCGCCACGCTTCGGGCACGGGCTCTCTTGGCTCGCCACGCTTCAGACATGGCCTCGCTTCGCTCAGCTCTTTTAGATTCCCCCTCTAGGTCCACTTGGATGGTGGGGAAGGAACCTGGACCCAGGGCGCAGGCGCCGTGTACAGCTGATTGAAGAGTTTGAGCTTCGGCTATCTCCGGCGGTTGACAGTAGTTCGTACTGCGCAGGCGCTGCGCCTGCGCAGTACAGGGGGGGAACTTATCCACCGAGGGAACTTTCTCGGCAAGACACCGGCATTGTTTTGTTTACATTTCAGCTTCCCTGGTTTCTCCAACTTCCCTGGTCATAGGACCTCTCTCTCACCAACCTCATCCCAGCACCTTCCTCCCCTTCAACTTAGCCTTTAGTCACAGATCCCTTCTTCCACCATCTCGTCAACCCCCCCCCCCCCCCTTGTCACAGTGCCTCCCTCCTGTCCACCTTATTCTTTACATATCATCTTCCTCACTTCCATCTCACCAACTTTCCTGGTCATAGGACCTCCCTCCCATCCACCGTATTCCCTACATCACATCACCTTCTCAAGCCCATTTCACATATTCCCCTGGTCATAGCATCTCCCTTCCTTCTCATCCCCTCAGTTTCACCACTTCATTGGCCACCTCACGTGCATTCCTCCCTGGCCAACTCACCTAGCTCAACCTCCACTTACAGCTTTTTTCTTCCCTGGTCACTTTACCCTCCAATCACAGCACATCCCTTCCTGGCCACCTCGCCCCCAGCTTACAATGCATCCCTCCTTGCCTACTTCTGTTCCCAATCGCAAAGCGTTCCTCCCCAACAACCTCCCCTCCACCCACAGTAATTCCTCTCTGCATCCATCATTTACCCTCAGCTCAAAGTACATCCCTGACAGTCACCACTCCATCACCATTACCACCTAATTCTCTCCATCAGTGCCAACAGTTCCTCCGCTCCACAGGCCTCCCCTCTGCTGTCTCTGTCCCCCACCATTTTCATGCTACACTTCACACTAACCATCAGCCCAACCCAACAAAACGTACCTGTCCTGGAATAGGGACACTTTTGCTAAGAATACATTTTTTTGTCTTACAAATAAGGCTGCACCCATGACAGAATTCCCAGAGTATCATGAGCTTTCTAAAGTGGCAGCACAGTAGAATCAGCAACCACAAAAAATAAAAAAATATGGTACTTACCCTTGGTCATCCTTTTCATAGGCTTTGCCATGGGAGCAGCACAGCAAGCCATCATTCTATGTCCTCCGTGGAATGCTGAGCCCATCATCATAAATGCTGTAAGACAGGACAGATGATGAGGGATAAACACCATTATATAGACTCTACAGGATACTTGTGGATTCCTCACCATGATATGTGACTGTGGTATCAGGGCTGAAAGAATTTAAAGTGTGTCTAAACCCGAAACCAAAAATGTGATATATTACAGCTCAGTACTTAGATGTGGTGGCTGCATTAGTTTTCTTTTTTCAGACTTTTTTCCTTTATTTTCACCTGGTTGTCCTACAAATACCATACTTCCTGTTTCTTCTTGCCTACACCTTTTTTCTCCACTGTGGGAAGCCATGGTTGTCACCCAGGCTGGACTTTAAACGTGTCCACCTTTGTTCATCTCCAGTACATGGTGAATGGATGAAATTAGTAGTTTACACAATAAAAGATAATATTTGTGCTTTCATTTAAGAACTAGGACATAGTCAAGGCCGTCTTCACTGGGCAAAAGGGGCCCCAGACCCAGTGATCGTTGTGGGTCCCAAGGCAGCTTCCCCTAGAGCCCACACATAGTTGATAAGTAGATTCGGGAGGGCCCAAGAAGATGTTTGCCCAGTGCCCAGTCAATATTAAAGACGGCCCAGGACATAGCATTTCTGGCATGATCAGAAAGTATTTTCTGTACTTGCTGAAAATGTTCTGCCTCATATAAGTACTGAGAAGCTACATTATAATAAATGTTTGTTTTTTTGGTTAAGATATAATTTACCACAGTACTAAATGGGGGGTTAATAGTTTTATGGCCACTGATTAGAGTTGTAGCCTATAAACACAGCCCTGACTTCTTATGTTTCCCTATATTCCTGAGTGAGAGGAGCCATGGAGTCCCTGCTTGGAAGGGCCAGGAGGAAAGTCAGTGAGTAACAACAATAAGTCTTATTTGAGGAGTAATTCATATAAATCGTCTGTCACACTCTGCATCAACAATATCTGAATTTATAAACCTGGAATAAGATCGATTGCTGCACACAAGTATATAGCTGTACAGATTAGTTAGAACAGAGTTTACCTTGCACTGATAACCCCAAAACTCCATGACATGGTTATGGTACGCCTAATGGTATCAGTTTTTAGAAAATATATTCTTTGGATGACTAATTATAAAGATCTGCCATAGTCACAGTTGACAATTAACTCAAGTAGAAGTAACTATTTGATGCCTTTCCAAACATAAGTTGCTATTGCCATTAAGGACTGCAATCGGTCTGCTGCATTCAAATGTGACAACGACGTACCTGGAGCTGGGACATCCCTGCGCACGGGAGGACCCTCCACGCGTGTCTTGGTGTCCTTGTTGACGGCAACATAGGCTGTGAGAGAGGAGACAACACCAGACTGCAGACTGGTCTCCAAGATCTTCTTCTTCACTTCTTCAGACTGAGACTCTGTTCCTTGTTCCAGTTCGGAGATCAGAGCTTTGGATGCAAGTCTGTGGATGGTGGGCCTGAAAAAAGATAAACAGTGCATGAGGAGACCAGAGCTCTGCCAGTCTGTGAATGGTGGGCCTGGAGGAGGAAAGACAGTGCATGAGGAGACCAGAGGTCTGCCAGTCGGTGGATGGTGGGCCATGTAGGGGACAGACAGTGCAGGAGGAGACCAGGGATAAGGCAGTCTGTGGATCGTGGGTGAAAGAAGATGGGCAGTGCATGAGGATATCAAACATCTGCCAGCCTGTAGATGGTGGGCCTGAAAGAAGCTACACAGTGTACGATGACACTAGATTTCTGACAGTCTGTGGATGACCGGTGAGAGAAGATAGAAAGGGCATAAGAAGACCTGAGCTTTGCTGGTCTGTGGATAGTGGGCCTAAACAAAGACTGGTTATAGGTTGGGGCAGTTGCCATTTGTTTGCACTGTTGGTTTACTGGTTAGGGGATGCACTGGATACCTTCACTGCCATTGTGCTATTGCTGGGTGTCCAGTGCATCCCTGCCCTCAGTCTATCCATTAATTATATATATATATATATATATATTCCAAATCAGGAGACTCTCAAAATGTATAGAGTTAGGACTGCAGCAAACTAGGGTGCCATGAAGTGGTTCTGCAGCTTACGCACATATTTGGAAATGTGTGAAAACTAAACTTTTGGTTTTAACATTAACTGTTAGACAGGACAATTCAGTTTGTTGCAGACTGGATGGTACGTGAGCTGTGAATTTGTCTGTGTTGTTCTTTAACATGCGTCACCCTTCCATGTGCTCCTTGCTGTAAAGGCCAGTAGCTTGGGGTGGTTGCCATTTGTTTGTACTAAAAGAAGATAGACAGTGCATGAGCATGCCAGAGCTTTGCCACTCTGTGGGTGGTGGTTGAGAAAAGATAGACAGTGCAAGACTAGACCAGAGCTCTGCCAATTTGTGGATAATGGGTCTAAAAGAAGATAGGCAGGGTCTTAGGAAACCAGAGTAAAAGAAGAGACACAGTACATGAGGAGACCAGAGCTATGCCAGTCTATTGGTGGTGGGTAAGAGAAGAGACATGGTACATTAGGGGACCAAAGCTCTGCTAGTCTGTGGGTGGTGGGTAAGAGGAGAGACAGGGTACATGAGGAGACCAGAGCTATGTCAGTCTATGGGTGGTGGGTAAGAGGAGGGACACGGTACATGAGGAGACCAGAGCTCTGCTAGTCTGTGGGTGGTGGGTAAGAGAAGAAACACAGTACATGATGAGACCAGAGCTTCACCAGTCTCTTAGAGGTGACTGTAAAAATATAACACAGGGTAAGTTTGGGGATGTTTTAAATACTAAATATTGACCTTCCTGCGTTCTGCACCTTCAGCGGGAAACGAAGATCATTCTTTATCATTTCATCTTTAAACTTGTACTGCAGACAGACCTGACCATCAGCTTCATTCTCCACCTAGGAAATATTTAGAGAAAGTGTAAATTACAAACTAAATGAAATGCTAAGTTATTTTATGTAGGGGATACTGTACTGTGTAAAGGGGTGTTAGTAGGGCTGTTGAAATTAATCGTAACATCGATGCATCGCGATTCGACCATACACGATGCGGCATCGATGTTACGACAGGAGTAATCGATGTTTTGATGACTCCGCGACCGAACGGAGCCGAATGCCACCGAAGAGCAGTGGGAGTAAGCTGCGCCAAATCATTCACCTGGAATCAGAAATGATTTGAACACAGCAGAGCACACTCAGCACTGGAATTACTTTGAATACACAAACGATTTCTTTTAATCAGATCACAGATTTATATATTTCAGGACTATATTTATTCACTACTTAATAAGACTGTTTTGTGCATTTGTCACCACAAAGCACTGCACACCATTTTTTGTTTTATTGCCCTATCTGCATGCTCAGTGTAGAGGTGGGGGAAAGAGCAGAGGACTGTGTGAATGCTGGTTGAGAAGGATGGGAATTGGTCCGTGGTGACACTGGGCAGGGGAGCGCTATGGTAATAGTATTATATGCTGACAGGTTAGTGGTGAGGGCGGCAGGGTATTGATCATCTTGTATAGGACAGTCTGGCACCTCCCTTACCACGTCCAGCAGGTCTGCAGTCTCTGACCATCTCCTGTACCATGTCTGCAGTCTCTGACCATCTCCTGTACCATGTCTGCAGTCTCTGACCATCTCCTGTACCATGTCTGCAGTCTCTGACCATCTCCTGTACCATGTCTGCAGTCTCTGACCGTCTCCTGTATTATGTCTGCAGTTTCTGACCCTCTCATGTATCATGTCTGCAGTCACTTACCATCTTCTGTAGTCATTTGGGGGCAGTCTGGAGCTCCTCTTCTGCTGTTTTTACACTTTGCTACATGCAGGGAGTGTTGTCTTTTTTTTTTAAGAACAGATAAAATTTAAAAAATGGAGTTCTTCTGACTACTTGAATTTTTTGGATGAAAACCGTGCGCAGTAATCGTGATGCATCGTGGAATCGAATTGAATCGTGAACCGGATAATTGTAATCGAATAGTGAGGCCAGTGAAGATGCGCACCCCTAGGTGTTAGTATTTACTAAAGTCAAGAAACACCTAGTAAAATATATGTAGCTGAAATCACCATTCAACAATATAACACCGTTTATAGGAACAGTCCTGTTCATCAAGGCAGCAGGGCTTTATACAGCTGGTCCAAAGAAAACACTAAACTAAACTGAACTTCAATCAGTTTCAGATGGTACCTTCTAGTTGATTCCCCAAACAGGCAACTCTTGTACCTTTTGTATCCAGCAGCAAACTCCCACAGCAAAGAGTGACAGAGAAGGAGAGCCAGTTGCTCACATTTTTTATAAAGGCTTGTGCACAGCACTAACAACGGGTCTGGTTACCAGGTAAGATGTTACCTAGGAATGGATGTTTTTTCCACCCAAAGCTCTACAAATCCTCCAGCACCCAGAAGATTATTTTCAAAGATTCTGAGATGCTCCTCTACTTTGTGTTTTCTTTGTGACCTTGAAACACACTGCTTCCATGTTGCATGTTTATTAAAATAAATTCTACCCACCCTCTTGAGGAGACCAGAGCTCTGCCAATCTATTGGTGGTGACTCTACCTACCTAACCTCATGAGGAGACCAGAGCTCTGCCAGTCTATTAGTGGGGACTCTACATACCTACCCTCATGAGGAGACCAGAGCTCTGCCAATCTATTAGTGGTGGCTCTACCTACCCTCATGAGGAGACCAGAGCTCTGCCAGTCTATTGGTGGTGACACTACCTACCCTCATGAGGAGACCAAAGCTCTAACAGTCTATTGGTGGTGACTCAAAAAAGTGACTACCTACCCTCACCTTAAACCCTGGATTGGGTTTTACATGTTTGGAATTTTTGTACCACCAGCAAAGCCTATATTGATTTGGAAATGTACCCATGTCCATCTTCCCCAGTCTAATGCAGCGTACACACGAGCGGACTTTTCGACCGGACTGGTCCGACGGACAAACCGATCATGTGTGGGCTTCATCGGACCTTCAGCAGACTTTTCCAGTCAAAAATCTCACGGACTTTAGATTTGAAACATGCTTCAAATCTTTCCGACGGACTCGATTACGGTCGAAAAATATGCTCGTCTGTATGCTAGTCCGACGGACGAAAACCCACGCTAGGGCAGCTATTGGCTACCGGCTATCACCTTCCTTATTTTAGTCCAATGGTACGTCATCACGTACGAATCCATCGGACTTTGGTGTGATCGTGTGTAGGCAAGTCCGTTCATTCAAAAGTCCGTCAGAAGTCCGTCAAAAGTCTGACGAAAGTCTGCCGGAATGGCCGTGGGACTTTTGTTGCTGAAAAGTCCGCTCGTGTGTACGCGGCCTTAGTCCTAAGTCTTGAAATCCCCTAATTTCTGCTAGACCTCATCCTACCCTAGCTTTGAATCTGATGTAACGCACAAAACACAATCCTCCCTGGGCTCACAGACCTTTCCCTTCAGCTGAGCGTAGACAATAGATCTTTGACCCTGGAAGATTGCAGTAGGGACTTTGGACAGGACGGTGGCTTCCACGCCGGAAGGAAGGGTCCATGTGAGAGAGACGTCCTTCACAGTGGGCTGTAAGGAGCATTTGAGTGTCCGAAGAGCCTTGTGTGGTTAGTAAAATGAAACAGAAATAAGTTAACATTAAAGCAGAACTTGAGCAAAAAAAAAAAATCAACATTTTTCCACAGTACTTTTTTTGTCTGAGGGCCAACATTATTCAACCCACTTCCTCTGAACCCAGGTCCTCCTAGACCTGCTCCAGCCTGTGACTCTAACTCTCCTACGCCCACAATCCCACAATATGATGGCATAGTTCCCTATTGCTGGGGTGTCCATACAGAAAGTTGGTTGGCTGGGGGTAGGTGCAGGTGTACAAGAGCTCTTAAGGCTAATTCATTTCTTCCTGTAATGGGTTGATTTTAAGAGATGCCATAGTTATGTTAGGTTGAAAAAGGACACAATTCCGTTTCAACTGGCAGAAAAACATTTAGGAAAAGTACTCAGTAGACACAATGAAAAGTACACTGTAGTACAGTAGTAGTTTGACTAACACTGCTGTATCCTCTGCAGAAACCTACATCTTGTTGTAAAGCCCCAGCCTGTGCTATTTGTCACTAGTATATTTGGGCCTATCCTTGCTGTTTAAAATAGTCATACTGCTGTGTAATAATTTTGTTTCAAAACACCATTTATAGCAGTGGTTCTCAACTCCAGTCCTCGGGACCCACCAACAGGTCAGATTTTAAGTATTACCTTGGGGATTTGCAGACTAGAATACTGCAATCACTGAGCAGCAAGTGATATCACCTGTGATGTATTTCAGCTATCTTGCAAACCTGGCCTGTTGGTGGGTCCTGAGGACTGGAGTTGAGAACCACTGATTTATAGCTTTAAGGCATTCTCCAATGCCTTATATTATTTAAGGGTTTTATGTGTTGAGTGTTGCCCTCAAAGCCTAATGAAAAGGTCCTCTCCCCAGTGTTCATTATTTTTTTGTAAACTTTTGGTACATTTCTCCCATGGCAGTGCCCAGCTCCCCCTTCCCTTTTTCTGACAATAGCTTTCATATTAGTCTTGAACATGGCCAAAACAAACTTCAAAATTTGTCAAGGAATTCATTGGGGTTCGAGCTTCGATGCTAAGTTAGGATTTCTCATACTTTAGGCAGAATTCAATTAATCTTGTCTGAACTGTGAACCACTGAAGGGACAGAAGGCACTCTGGTAAATGTCAAATGGTAATATCCTTTATTGAAATTACATGAAACAGCTATAAAACAGCCAGCGCGTTTCGGGCCGCCAGGCCTTTATCATGAGCCATGATTAAGGCCTGACTGCCGAAACTCATTGGATGTTTTACAGCTGCTTCATGTAATTTCAATAAAGGATATTACCATTTGACGTTTACCGGAGTGCCCACTGTCCCTCCAGTGGTTCATATTATACAGAGGTATGGGCAGCCTTATAGTCTGAGCATTGGGTGGAGCTGGGGATTGAAAGAAGGGAGCAGTGCCACTACACCGGTCTGCATTGATGACTTTCTGAACTGAACCCCAGCAGATTCGCTCATCCCTTCTCCTAGCCCTCCTGCTTTAAACCATCCCAAACTTTTTATATCATTATAAATAGAGCGGGGAAGGCTTTCAATATTTGTTAAATTTTCAAGTTGCCTGCTTTTGCAATTAGAAGATTCATTCCATTTTGTATTAAAAAAAATATATAACTCAAGGCAAAAATGATTTTTTTTTTAATGGATTAGAACCCCTGTCATGTTTTATTGCTATCTGTGCCCCCGTTGGGGAGATTTGCGCTCTCTATTTGTCCTGTTTACCATTATCATTTAAACTGAAAGTAAAAGAAAATACCAATTTTTGGGTTGTCCCCAGGAAAGTAAGAGGGGGAATCTTCCAATAGAGACACTACTGCAGTTCTGGTGACCTGGGGTCCTCAAGGGATTCCCTTAAATTGTAAAGGATTTCCTCTCACTTCCTGTTTGGCTAGCAAATGAAGGGACATCTCCACAATGAGACAGCTGTTTTAACCCTCCCTTACTCTATCCAAAATGAAAACAAAAGTTTTGCCTATAGTTCTATTTTAATTATACACTGCATTTACAGGTCTCCGGTGTACTCTTACCTTAGGTTGCATGCGGTCTTTGCCGGTGATAAACTCAAAGACTCCACTTCCTACCCGGGCCATGCCTTTAATGAGGGAGGTGGAGGCTCCTTCACCGATCCCAAATGTAAAACACCTTTAAAGGGGGTGCAAGTTTAAAAAAAAAATCCCTGTTAATGGTTGTAGGGGATAATCACAGATGAAAGCTCTCTAGCATCAGCCCATTCTGATAAGCAAATATTTAGCATTTTCTGATGGTCCTTTAAGCTGGCCATACATGACACAGGGGGGTGAATGAAAAAAAAACGGAACCAGCTCCTCCATCCACACATTAAGGGTAGATGGGGGATTCCCCCACACTGTGTTATGTTCTGAAAGCGGGGGGGGTGGGGGGTGGGCTGGGACAAGGGGTGGGCATGAGAGACAGTCACCCAAGGCGCAGCAGCAGGGCGCCCCCTCACCACATGCAAGCTTCATATCTGAGATCACAGCCTTATGTCTGCTCTGACAACTACTGCTGTCACACTGTGCTCCAACATGCCCACTTTCCACCCCATCTCCCCATGGCTGATACAAAAACAAACCGTGTATGTGCAGCTACCTTCCAACAACATAAAAAGCAAGCGATTGGGCATGCATGGTTAATGCACACTCTTTGCCAACCATGGACACCCAAAGCAAGGGGGCAAAGAATGGGCACAAAGTGGTACACACATTTTATGGCATGTATAAGGAGGGGGGCACAGTTCTGTATCCTTGCCATGGGCACTGAGCAAACTTCTCCCGGTACTGGCAGGCGGACTCCTTCACTGTATAAATACACAGATCAGTGCTGCAGCCACTGGCTGCAGCTGCTGATCAAGTGGCTTTTTTCCAACAGGTCCCTTCAGCAAATGCCGATTAATAGATCGACTTCTGTTGAGCGGCAGTGGATACACATGGAATGAAATTTGGCTGGGGCCTGCTGAAACTGACAAATTTCAATCCATCAATTGGCACCTTATGTTTCCTGCCCCCTTAAGCCTTTTGCACATTTCTATCGGCCAGTGAAGCAGATTATCATAGCGATGGGCTAGTAGGAGAGTTTGGGTTTGTGTTTGTGCGGGGGAAGGGAACGAGGGAGGCGCACAGTCAGAGTGTGCCTGTCAGATAAATAAATATATAATTCAATTCAGATAAAATTGACCCAAACAATAAAACTGTATCATGCCTACATACAAAAATAAATAGACAAATGCGGTAGTAATGGAGCTTAAATATCAAGTCTCGCCAGGAGGTGGCAGAATTCTCAGGTCCTTTTTAAACAGGCATGTGGTGGAGGATGGTTGGACTCCATGTTACTTATACCGTGAGGTTGGATACAGTGGTTAGATTTTAATTCATACAAAAGGATGGAATATTTATAATTACCGATGTTTCTGAGCATTTTTCTGAACTTCGTCAATCACTTGTTTTGTGTTCCCGACTTCTCCGTCTGTGAAGACAAAAAGCTGGACAGAGGACAGAGAGGGGATCAGATACAAAAGAAGAAGGAAAAGCTGAACAGATCACATTAGATCCAGCATGCCGCAAGTATAAACGGTTATAATGGAGCAATTCAGGTAATCAATACTGCCTAAACTTTAATTTTACTGTTTTGCCTTGCTAAATAGAATGTATACTGAAGTTATGTTATAGGATAACTTTAGGCAAAAAAAAAAAGTCAAACTTAAGAAATTATTAAGTGCTTTGACCCCATAACCCAAGTACTTAGGAGTCCTTCACACTCAACAGTAGCTAGTCTACCAAATGTTTTTCAGCCTCGCTGACCTGTCGGGGGTGCTCGGCTCTCCCGGCTGTTTGGTAGATCTTCTTTAGGGGTTGGAGAATTTCTGTCCCTCCAAAGCTGGCGTCCATTTCATTCACTTTCTTCACTGCCTCCTCCATGGTCTGCTGTGTGTACTCCACACTCTCCCTGGGGAACATTTTTTATTAAGGTCATATTATACAGTTATACAAATTTTTCACCTGCTGTGAAATACATTTCTTGGAGTTCATTGAGGAACATAAGCATTTAGAGGCTGTTGGGTTATACTTTTTTGTTTTTTTTTAAATAACAAACATGTCATACTTACCACCACTGTGCAGTTCGTTTTGCACAGAGTAGCCCCGATCCGCCTTTTCTGGTGTCCCCCCAGCGGCGCTATCAGCTCCTCCCCACATCGCTAAACCCCCTAGGAGAAGCGATCTCCCTGGGGGTTACCGTGCGGGCATGCTTCGGAGTCCGGCTTTTGTGTCCATAGACACAAAATACCTGACATGGCCCCTTTAGGATCTTAACCCCTTTAAGATCATAAGACCATAATGATCTGTTGGAGCCATCTGGAAATGGTGGAAGAAGAAGCAGGTTTCCCTTCATGGGGACTATCAGGAATAGCAAAGAGAGAGTTGGTCTTTCCAGTGGAATCAGTAGCTGGGACGCAAACAGACATAGTATTACATCCAGACAACGTAGGGAAATCTTTGATGAACTGAAGCTGGAAAGAGGGACAAAAGCATAAGGTTCTGAATGAGGTGAAAAAGCAAAACTATGTCAGGAAGGAAATTCTGGGCCTCAAAATCACCTTGTTCCTGTGTAGCACCAGAGAGCGTTCTTTACAGGAGAGGACCATCAGCTCAGAAACTTGACTGGGGTGATGGCAACAAGTAACACAACCTTGTGCATGACAATGGAAAGTGAAATATTCCTTATCAGTCCAAAGGGTGAGAGAGAACAAAAATTCAGAGCAGATGGGAAGGGATTGTAGACCTTGCAGGCAGTAGACTTCCTAGTTTTAAGCTTCATGAGGATCACTGATTTAAAGATGCCTTTGCTTTTCAGAGACTGGGTTTCAACAGCCATGTTGTTAAAGCCAGAAACCATGAAGCAGGGTAATAAACTGGTCTTTGGAAAAGCCAATACCAATGCTCAGGGACAGCCCACAGAGCATCTGCCAGGAGTCTGATCAGTTCAGAGTACCACATCCGTCTAGGCTAGTCTGGAGCTATGAGGGTCACTGTAATTCCCTTGATCTCAATGCTGTGGAGCAGATGAGGAAGGAGTTTTAGGTGAGGAAAATAGATCAGGCAGGAATGATCCCACAGAGCCACAAGAACATCCACTGTTTCCAGCAGAGGGTCCCTGTAACTGAAGACATGCCTGTCCAATTTGTTGTTCAACCTAGAGGTCAGGAGGCCCACCTTCAGTATCCCCCACCTTTGATACTGGTTAAAAATACTTTTGGGTCCAGATGCTGCTGGTTTAGGTATTCTTCATTCCAATTTTCCGTTATCTGTATGTAAACAGTGGACAAGGCTAGAATGTGGAGTCTTGCCCAGGACAGGATCACTTCTACCTTTCTTGTCCCTGAAAGACTTCTGGTTCCTCTCTGATGATCGATGTATGTCACTCATGTTATTTTGTCCAGCTGAATACTGATCACATGGCCCTCCAGTTAGCGTCTAGCTAACAGAAAGGCAGGTCACTCAAACTTCCAGTATGCTCATCAGGAGATGAGATTACTGCAATGGCCTAGTCCCCAACATTAAGTGCCCCGGACTCCCTCCTAGTCATAATGGGAACCAGTTATGAGGATCTTCCATAAGGCCAGAAGGAAAGACTTCCCCAACTTTAGAGCAGTATACCAGAGGCACTAGGCAGGGACAACCTGATTTTTGGTGCCAGACAAATTGGTCTGTCCACAATGACAGGATGTTGCGTTGTAGGGATCTGGAGAGAAACTGGGCAAATGGGACTGGCTCAAAAAAGGCTACCATAAGCCTGGGAAATCTCATACAGAATCAAAGAGTTGGTTTACTCCTGGACTTAGGAGTCTGAGGTCTGGGAGTAGATAGTTTGGAGCTTCTCTTGGGGAAGAAATATTCTAGCTTGGGTTGGATCTAGGCTAAGACCAAGATATTCCAAGTGATGAGTTAGTTCCAGTGCAGGACCCAGTCAAATTTCTGCAAGCTCTGAGCTACATTGTCAGTCAGAAGTTGAACCAACTAAGCCCTTAACAGAAGGCTATCCAAATCTCCCACCTGGGAACAAAGCAAGGCTAGCACCTTTGTAAATAATCAAGGTGCAGAAGATGGACCAGAAGGCAGGGCCACAAATTGGAAGTGCTGGGGATCCACAGCAAGGCAAAGGAATTGCTAATGTGGTGGAAAAGTGGGGACAGGCAAGTATGCATTCTTGATGTACACAGAGTACAAAAGGTCTCCCTGATCCTTTTTGGTTTGGAAATGTTAAATAGGTTGGCGTAGAAACCCTGGAACTGTTCTGCTACAGGAATGGAGCAATGAACCCCTGCCACAGAAGACCCATGCAGGTTCAATAGAAAGCTGGTTATCTGCGTGGTGACCCAAGCAAGCTGAAAGACATGAACCAGGGGAGGGAGCTGAGAGTGGTATTCCAGTTTGTACCCCATGGAAACCACATCCTGCACCCACACATCTGCAGTACTGGCGATACAAATATCTACAAAGGTTAACGTACTGTATGCCCCCCCCCCACACACACTTTAGAAAGTCGGAGTGCCCCCTCATGCTAAAGAAGATTTATCGGAGGGTTTGAGGGACTTAGATATACAGGTTTCGAAAAAGGACTGGAAACCAGGTTTAGGCTTGACTTTGAAGGTTACTGAGAGTAACGAAACAAAACAAGCCACATCCCAAGCTATGCCCTAGGCTTTTCCTTCTGAAGTAGATGGGTATTCTTGCTTTCAGTGGTATCCTTGACGAGGGCAGTCAGGGCAGCTCCAAAGAGTCCCCTTGAAAAGGTATACAAAGCAGACACTTTTTGCATGGCGGTTCACAGCCTAAAATTTTACCCAAAGAGTGCTCCTCATGTTTATGGACAGGAGGCTCAAGCAGAAGATAAGATGAGAGACCTCTAGCAAACTGTCTATGCAGTAGTTCAGAGATTACCAAAGAGCTGACAAGTTTCATACAGCCATACACCAGTTTTAATATCAATATGCAGCAGCCCATACTATAAAAAGGTTCATCACAGACTCAGACCTTGGAATAAAACTGCTTTACTTAGACTGCAGACAGTCCAACCTTTATACTCACGGGAAGAAAGCCTCAAAATGGGAGCCAAAGCCATAGATGTTAAAGTAACACCCGAGAGGTAAACTCTTCAATAGAAGAACCAGTGTCTCCTGCAGAGGAAAGACAATAAATGGGGTGACTTTACAGGAGAGAAATAGTGAAAGGCTTGAATGTAAATAGCTATAGAGTATATTGAACATAGTTTTATTGGGCAAAAGTTAACAGCATAGCTCCCAACTGTCCCTATTTTCGAGGGGCCATCCCTGATTTGGAACAAAGTTCTCTCCCTCCCTCTTTCCTCCTCATTTGTCCCTATTTTTGGTCGTATCTATATAGTTGTATATAGAAATGCACTATTTATCAAAAAGTGTTTCCCAGTGCTAAAACTTTCATCCAATTTCTAAATTGCTGCATCTGTAAATTTTGAAAGCCAATATAAAGGAATTGTAGTAGTAAAAAAGCACTTTTGGGTTTAACCAATATTTTTTTTGTACAAATCTCCTTTGAAGGGGCATGACAAGGGAAGTGTCCTATGCCTATATACTTTTGCTAATAGGTGTCCCTCATTCCCACCTCAGAAAGTTGGGAGGTATGTAGCAGCGATGTGCCACATGGATCAAGATTTGGCCCAGCTATTTGTATTAATGACCAGGTTGACAGTGGCAGCCTCTCCTTACCTACTTTGCTGAAAAGAAGCCCGTTGTTCATAGAGGTCAATAACTTAAGCTGAAATGTATGCTCACAGCTTAATGAGTTGGAAGATTGTCTACCCTTCCCTGTCTGCCTGTTCTGATCAGAGGTATATTTACTTTAATGGAAACTGATGTGATGGGAATTCCTGTGCTCTTCAATCATCAAATCAAGCACAGATCATTTTGAAAAAAAATAGGATTTTTATAAAAGCTTACCTGTAAAATCCTTTTCTTGGAGTACATCACGGGACACAGAGGCTCATAGTAATTACTAAGTGGGTTATATCTCACCTTCAGGTGCTGGACACTGGTGTAATCAATTAGACAGGAAGTTTCCTCCCTATGTAACCCCTCCCCTACAGGGAGTACCTCAGTTTTTGTAGCAAAGCAATAAGTGACCCACAAGAGGGGCGGGAGCTCTGTGTCCCGTGATGTACTCCAAGAAAAGGATTTTACATGTAAGCTGTTATAAAAATCCTGTTTTCTTTATCGTACATCATGGGACACAGAGGCTCATAGTAATTACTAAGTGGGATGTCCTAAAGCAATGCCTACTGAGGGGAGGGGGACACAAATAAATGCAGACCGCCATCAGATGTGGAGGACCTACTGTATACTGCTGCCTGCAGTACACTGCACCAAAAGCGGCATCCTCTTGCCTTCTTACATTCACCTGATAGAAATTAGCGAACGTATGTATAGACGACCAAGTGGCGGCCTTGTAAATCTCATAAAGTCATAAAGGCTTGGTAACGCACCGCCCATGAAGCGCTTACTGCCCTGGTAAAGTGCACTCTAAGGAGAAAACCTTTTCTTCAAACCGCAAGCCTGAATAATCAGCATTAAAACAAAAGTTGATGTAGATGCTATCTGCCCTATCCTGGGACCTCCAGGTAGCACCACAAACATTAGTTTTCCGTATCTGAGCAGTCACTTCAGATAGGCCTTGACTGCTCTCACTACAACAAGAGAGTGCAACCATTTTAATAGCCGATTTGAACGCTGCCTGCCCATTCTTAGGGTCCTCTGGCAGCACAACAAACGTCAGATTCCTGTATCTTGAAACATTCAGATATACCTTTAACCGCTCTCACTATATTGAGAGGAATTAATAACTTTCCTTCCGCAGAACAAGGTAAAAAGGTAAGGTAAGAAACATGTTGATTCAAATGACAGCTAGAACCTTTTAGGAAAAAGGAAAAAGGCTGGGTGAGGATTTAACATCACCCTATCCGTAAGAATAATTAAGTATGGCACTATACAAAAAAAAAGCTGCCAACACTGAAACTCTTGCGGAGGCTACCGCAACGGAGAACACCAATTCCCCCGTTAGGAGGATCAAACGGAATATAATGCATCGGCCCAAGTAGCTGTCCTTGTAAGCAGACAAAACTAGACTCAACCCTATGGCACAAGTGCGACCTAACTGGCGGATTTATACACATTGTCCCTTGTATAAAAGGCCCGGATCAAAGAAAACGAAGCAAGCAGCCTTTGAAAAACAAACAATGACAAAGGCCGAGATCTGACCCTTGATGGCATTCAAGGCTAGCTTCATTTTTACCCCCAGCTGTAGGAAGGCAAGAATTCTACTTATGACATACCTCCGAGGATGCCATCTTTTGGTTTCACACCAGGAAACATAGGCCCTCCAGACCCTATAATAAATGGTCCTAGAGGCCCGCTTTCTTGCATTAATCAGGGCAGTTACCACTGAACCTGAAAGCCCAGATTCTTTAACATGTGGGCGTTAATAGACAGACCATTAAATTTAGCGATTAAGGCCGGATGGAATACCGGCCCTTTGCGAAAGCAAGTCTGGACTAGATGGAAGAGTCCACGGTTTCCCTACTGCCAACCTTACGATCTCTGCATACCAGGATCTTCTGGGCCATGCCAGGCTAGTAGTATTACCGGCTTCCCTTCCACTTTGATCCTGCGTAAAAGCTGCAGAAGCAGCTGAACTGGGCAGAACGTACAAATCAGTGAAAACGAGTGGATCCCTAGACCTTGGCACAAAGCTGTCCAACTTCTTGTTGAACCTGGACGCTCAAAATTCTTATCTGGTCAGAAAAAAGTCGGGGTGCAGAAGCCATTCTCTCGGCAACAATTGTTGACGGCTCCAGGGAGCCGTCTGTCAATTCTCCATTTCACGATATGAAGATTGCCAATCGGCAAGGTACAAGCTCCTCTGCCCAAACCTAAACATGGCCCACTTCCCTCTGGCTGCGTGACTTCTAGTGCCTCCTTGGTAACTGAAGTAAATTACTGATGTGGCATTGTCGGATTGTACCTTGACAGAACAATCCTGTAATCTAAACGCCCAGGCCATTAAGCCAGACGTGCCATCGGAAGCTCTAGAATGTCAACAGTCAAGGCTCTCTGAGCTTGACCACTTCCCCTGGGCAGTGGTCTCCTTCAGGACTGGTCTCCATCCCTAGAGGCCAGCCTTCGTAGCCACCACCTTCCAGGTAATCGGCATGAAGGATCTCCCTTTCTGCCATCTTGCTGAGGTTCCGGCGCATCCCTGGGACCAGACCTTTAGGATAATGCCTAGGTTAGGATCTACTTGTTCCAGGCAGACAGAATAATGTTTATAGCCTTGAACGAAACATAGGGAACCGCTTTGAATGAAGCCATCTTTCCTAGCACCTTAGCAAAGGTAAATGTAAGGAACTCTACCTTACCTTGACCCCTTTTTGGGCTGAGTCTCAAACACTCCAAGCTCCTTACCGACCGTAAGAATATACCTTTAGACTGGGATCCCAACCCAGGAGTGCCATATACTTGACCACCTAGGTCCAGCCATGCTACTGACTGATCTATCAGGAGCAGATTGCCTTGGTATGCCATTACTGCTATACCCTGGGCCTTTACCCCGGGCACGGTGGCCAAACCACCAACCGGAAGAGGTGCTGTTAAACCAAGAAGCGCGGACAACCTCTCTAGCCCATGCAAATAAATACATATGCAAATGGCCCGTATGTGTATGAGGCAAGTATTAACGCCATATGCCTCTATGGAAGCGTGCGTTCATGGAAGCATAAATTCATACAAATATGTTTTAGGCAAGAACAAGAAAAGTGTGCGCTGTATACACGCATACATATAACATGTGTGCTATGGAACAGGCATCTTGCAAGCAAGCATGCACTTTATGAACGTGTACATGCAACATTACACAACATGTATCCATGCAGACATGTACTCTTATGAGAGCATAAGGAATCTATATTTAAGGAAAACTTAAATTAACATGCCTTGTTATGCAACCATGCCAATCTAGGCAATCATGCAACTTTAGGCCATCATGCATCCTTATGTGATTCTGCATTTTTTATATGAACAAACACTTTATGCATTATACGCACTACTGTGCACACAAGTACCCCTGTGACCAAGGACTCTTGTGTGACCAAACACCACTGTGCGATCAAGCATCTTTATGCAATCCAGCATCTTTATGCAATCCAGCATCTTTATGCGATTTTAGGCATTTCTGCGCAAACAAGCACTGTAAGGTGACCCAGCATCCTCATGCGACTATGTAAAACACATGTAAATCCATACCAACAGAAAATGTATCTTTATGTGATCAACAAGAACAGGTTCTGTTACTTGTTTTGCCTACATGATGTACACTCCAAACTCATGTACTTTATGCAAACATGTGGACTAGTAAAGAAGAAATTATTCTCCGCCAACGTGCGTTTCCGCAATCATGCGATTTAACTGTTTGTGCGTTAGCAACAGTGCGCACCAGCAACTGTGCATCCCAGCAGTCGTGCATTTGGCTAGCTTGTAAGCAAGCACCTGCATGAGGATCCTGTGGAGGTTTTCTAGCCTCATGATCAAGCATCTTTATGCGATCAAGCCTTTCTGCGTGACCATGCGACTAGGAGAAAAAAAAAACCAAGGTTGCATGCATCTTTATGTGACCGTGTATCTTTAAGCGATCCTGTCACCTTATGTGATCATGCGTTCTTATGTGATCAAAAAACTAAGCATGTTTTGTGCATATATATATATATATATATATATATATATATATATATATATATATATTTATTTTTTTAACACAAACATGTCCAAACATGCATTTTGCACACACATGACTGTGTATCTTTATGCAACCGGTTTATTTAAGCAGGAACCTTGCGTTTAAGCAGCACCTGTGCGTTTCAGCAGCAACTGTGCGATCTAGCACTGTGAGATCCAGCCACTTTGTATTTCAGCATCTGTGCATTTTAAGCAACTGTATGATTTCAGCAACTGTACATATCAGCATCTGTGCGTACTAGCAACTGTGTGATTTTAGCAACTGTACATTTCAGCATCTTTGCGTACTAGCAACAGTGCGATTTTAGCAACTGTACATATCAGCATCTGTGCATACTAGAAACTGTGCGATTTTAGCAACTGTACATATCACATCTGTGCATACTAGAAACTGTGCGATTTTAGCAACTGTGCATATCAGCATCTGTGCGTATTAGCAACTGTGTGATTTTAGCAACTAAGCATATCAGCATCTGTGTGTATTTAGCAACTGTGCAATTTTAGCAAGCAAGCACCTGCTCAACTGCAGTTGGTCCTATACTTACACCTGTAGGATACCAAGCACATATGCACTACGCTCAAACCTTTCAAACATGTAATATAACAACATGCATTTCAAAACTGCAAACACGTATATTATGCTGTTCATGCCCACAAGCAGATAATGACACTTTTAAAGTGAACTGCTAATTATCCAGGGGTGTATCTACTACAGCTTGTACATGCCCCATGGATAGGTAGAAAATATGCAGCATGTAATCATGACTTGTCTGTACCTATTCCCAAGCTGGCACTTACACACTCACGGCCCACTGTTCTGTCTCCAAGGCCGTCCGAACTGTCAGCACATGGTAATGGCTGCACTTGTTCTTAATGTATAAAATAACAATAGGCTAGGAGCAAATCTGCACCCTCTAGTGGCTGGGGAAAAACAGCGGCCTGCCTGAGCCAGAGTACAAGCATGATAGAACAGCACACTGCTCCCAGTGGCCACCGGGAAACAGACAGATCGCTCACTTAATAGAGACACTGCAAACAAATGCAGACTCACCATTCCTCGCTGCAGGGTACTGCTGGAATATCACAGCGACCCAATCTTCACCCATCACGGCGGGTTGGTGTCATGCCAGACCTTCAAGGATGGGGTCCCCTCTGTACGTAGGGTCCACTGCCTTGGGCCATGTATAGCGCCCTGCCAGAGCAAACCTGTGGTATAGCAGTGTGACCAAGGTGCTGGATCTTAGGGCCCAGCTCTCCTAAGAGAAGCATTATGGGCAAAACCTCGTTCTTCGGTATCGAGACGTCAGGTACCATCCACTTTAGCTTTTGTTTTGGCTCTTTGAATGGATCCGATAGCGTAGCTCCATGACCCTGTTCAGGCCATCTAGGAGCACTCTTTAACCGTGACCAACACCTTAGACACTGGCGAAAAAACGAAGGTACTCCCTGTAGGGGAGGGGTTATATAGGGAGGAAACTTCCTGTCTAATTGATTACACCAGTGTCCAGCACCTGAAGGTGAGATATAACCCACTTAGTAATTACTATGAGCCTCTGTGTCCCGTGATGTACGATAAAGAAACTTGTCATTTATATGACTGGACGCTTTAAATTCACACAAGTTCTACTGTGACAAATCAAGCCCAGGTTTAATGAACTTCTCCAAATATTGCCATATGTGCTTAGTTTAGTGGCTCCAACAGGGTGGTTCATCCTCAGGAAGGCTCTACCTACCTGGCTTCAGCTCGATGTCTTGTGCTAATTATAGAATTAGTGGCACCAGAGGTGCTAAATATTGAACCTATAGGATGCTAAGTGCAACAGAGGTTATGCTGAGCACTAAAGGCACTTACATAAGGGACAACCCATGTCCCCCTGATGCTAAGTGATTGTTTTTCCTAAATGTACAACTGCTTAGTGTTTACAACAGAGGTCCTGAAACACTTCTTCATTCCGTCAGACTTAGATGGTCAATTTGGGCAATTTACTGACCCTGGCACTATGAATCCTCTGTGGGGCATTTGGCTCAGAATTCATTGAACATTCCATACTGCCAGACCGGTCCACGAGGAAAATAAACTCGCCGCAATTGGACTGCTCCTGTCCAGCTGGGAAACTCGGGTAGAAATTCAACATGGCCATTGACTCCGCCATAATGGACCCTACAGAACACAAGGAGAAAATAAGATTGTAACAAAGAGACTGAGAAAAATATGATTCCAGCATTTCCAGAAAAGCTTTTACAGAGGCCACTGAACTATTTTAATGGCCTTCGCCCCATCACAGACTGTTGTTATTACCTGCAGATTTGTGTCTTTCACCAACAGAGTCATTTAGGGGTGGGTATATTTACCTTCTTCTGCCATATTTTAACAACCCCTCAGTTGCTCTGGGCATTGGTTTCCCTGAATCCTCCAGGCAATGGATCTACTCCAGCAACACAGGCCTAAAAATAAATTACATTCCTTGAATGGCACAAAACCCCTTCCAATTTTCTTCAAAACGAATACAAGTTCCGTACCTCCGAACTCTTTCAGTACCTCCTGGAGAAACACTCCAAGACACAATCCAAAAGCCCAATGGTGATTTTGAAGTTTTAAAGAGGTGTAACAGACATTTCACATACAGAACTTGAACAGAGCACAAAAATTAAAGACTGGCTTTTGGTTGCACCTCGGATCTTTGTTTCAGGAGCTGCAGAACAATGGGTGGACTAGCTCATAAATTGGTGGGAATTCCCTGAATCAATTGTTTCTGGAACAGAGTCTGTCAACAAATATATATACTGTATATAAAATATAATGAAATATATACTGCACTGGGCGTGATTAGAGATGTGCACGACAGAAAACATTTTTTAGTTTCAGATTCATTCATTAAGTTAATCATTTTGTTTTGTCATATTTGTTGTGTTAGAATAATTTATTTTTGGAATTTTTTTCATATATTCTAATTCATTTCGTATATTTGTTATTTTCAAATCGATTCGAAACTTGACATTTTTCAAATCGATTTGAAATTAGAATTTGGGAAGACGGCTATATTTGTTCTATTTTATTAAATTCTGTTCTAATCTAATAAATGTTTTTCTATTCTATTCTATTATATTCTACTTTTTCTGTTCTATTGTATTCTTTTATAATCTATTCTATTTTCTTATTTTCTATTCTGTTTTATTACATTCTATTTTATACTATTATTTTTTATTCTATTCTATTTTATTCTTTTCTATTCTATTCAGGAGCCTTAGTAAGGATCATCATCATATTTCATTTGTATACCTTACTGTATTTATTGCATTATGTTTCCATTTCAAATTCAAAATAATATTCGATATGGATAATCCTTTTTAATATAATTTATTTTGGATTTGTTGGAATTCATTACTATTGTGATTCCGAAATTCGGATACATCCGAATCTCCGAATAACGAAAATTTTGTCTGAATATTGATTCTTAACAAAACGAATGGCACATGTCTAGATCCAAATGCATCCCTAACAGTACATATGTAAAGCCTTATTCAACCTTAATTCAATGAGGGTGTACAATTAAAGCATTTGTTACCCTAAAAAGAAATAAAATGTATCCTGTTCCTTTAAAGCATGTTATACAGCACAGCACAGTGCTTGTGCTATGTCATTTGGCCCCCTGTATCACCTGAAATACCTGTCTGATCCTGCCTGGTTCTGCCCCCCCCCGTAAACTGACCACGGTTTATCATGACTGCTGAGCCCTGACACCGTGGTCACTTTACATGCCTCTGTCATCCGCAGCTCTCCTCTCTGCTCTCCTGTGTCCTCCTCCCCCCTTCCTCCCTGCCTGTCAGCTCCATGTCAGGGCCCACCACCCCTCCTTCTGCAGAAATAACTATCATAACTTTATATAATCCTGTTTGTTCCCTAATGCTGTGTGCCCGTCTGTGTTTCATAAAAAATAAGCTGTGTATATCTGATTTCATAGCGCTGCTCAGCGCTCATGTGACCGGCCGGCTTTTTCCTCTCTCCTCCTCTTCCCCCAGACTGACGTCAGCGAGGGATTTTCAGCCCCTCCCGCTCTAGCTGTCAGATCGGGAGAGGGGAAAGCCGCCGGGCACGTGAGCGCAGTGCGGCACTCTGAAATCAGGTATACACAGCTTTATTTTTTATAAAACACAGAGACAGGGGCACACAGCATTAGGGAACAAACAGGAAATAAATAAAGTTATGACAGTGGCTTAACAACCACTTTAATCAAATCAGTCTTCATTCTTTTTCATGGCAGCCAAACAAACCCTGGACAAGGCCTGTTGCTCCGATACGCCAACAGTCATGGTTAAAATGGCATGGTATCTAGCAAATGAGATCGACTTCTGTCCAGCCATAGTGACCATAAATGGGTCAAAATTTGTCCAGTCCCTGCTGAACCAGCCAAATTTAGATCCATATATCGCAGGTGGTCAGACACTATAGCTGGCTTCTGTGTTCTTCACCTATAGAAGCCCCCTTACCCATAAGGCAAGCAGGCCTACATAATGCTATAGTGCCTGGCCACCACACCCGGTAGAGCTGCACGATTCTGGGAAAAATGAGATTTACGATTTTTGGCTTAGAATAAAGATCACGATTCTCGCGGCGTAACATCATCTTTCACATTATACAAAAAAATTGGGCTAACTTTACTGTTTAATGAATTTAAAAAAAAAAACTAAAGTGCAAATACAGTGTGACATAAAATATTGCAACAACCATCATTTTATTCTCTAGGGTCTCTGCTAAAAAAAAAAAATATATATATAGATATATATATATATCTATATATATAGATATATATATATAGATATATATATATATATATCTATATATATAGATATATATATATATGTTTGGGGGTTCTAAGTAATTTTCTAGCAAAAAATAATAATTTTAACTTGAAACCAACAAGTGCCAGAAAAAGGTTTAGTCTTTAAGTGGTTAAACTGCCCTCACCTACAGACCAAAGTTAATTCCTTTGATCTAAAGAACAAAATGTTACAATGTTTATAGTTAGCTCAGCCACTGAGGAATGTTGTGAAACTTGGCAGACTACCTGTTTCTTTTTTTTTTTTTTTTTGACAGCTGTCGGCTTGAGCAGAGAACTCTGCATAAAATCTGGAAAGTTTCTTGATAAGATCGCGAGGGGGAAAGAATCGCGATCTGGATTCTTAACGATTAATCATACAGCTCTAACACCCGGGCAGGTGAGAACTGAGCAAAGAAAACTTGCAGTTGGGCAGACAGGTGGAGTGGTTCAATGACAGTCCAGGTACAAGGCAGGCAAGGTTCAGAGTAATCAGGGTCCCATTCGTAGTCAAAAGGCAGGCAGAGTTTAGAGAATAGTCTATATCTGATCTGAGGTCATAAACAGGAATCCAAACAGTAGAGCAGGACACACAGACAGAGAGCTTGAGCACGTATTACACACGCTATCACAAGCCAGAGACTGCTGGCTTGGCTGGCTAAAATCAGGTTTGGTCTCCACCCAGAGACTGGCTGCATCAATCACCTTGCAGGTGGACAGACAGGGAGAATGCTTCCTAGTCCAAACCAGGATGCTGGAACCAGCAGCTGTGATGGAGCAGGAGCACCACACACTCCTGACAAGCGGGCTTAAGAACAAGGGTTGTTATAGAAGGTGTTTCCTGTTTAATACAGAACCAGTTGTATGGATATACATATCATTATTTGTCCCCCGCATGTGGGTGCAGCTACAAAGGACCCCAAGGGAAGAGTATCTGTCAGCGTTCATTACCAACTGCAAACTGGTAGGATCTTGTCCTACAGATTAGTGTACAGTTCTGGCTCTAAGTGAAACACAAAACTGCTATGAGAAAGGTTCAATGAACTCCATTTGTAATACAGTACAGCAGTGTTTGCTATAAACCCATACTGTAAGCAGCACTCCACTTTGTTTTTTTGCTGAACCACAACAAGCTTTATTGGTATCAGACTGGATCAGACAGACTTGAGGCGTAACTATAACCTTCAGGGCCCCGATGCAAGAAATCATGAAGAGCCCCCCTGGCCCTTCCCATTGATCCTGGGGCCCTTTGCTCCCATCGTGGTACCCTTTATTATGGTCCCGCGGTGGCCCACATTCCTGCCATCTTGGGGTCCCCCCACGGTGGCGAAATGCCAGAGCCCAGTTGCAAATGCGACCTTTGCGACCTTGGTAGTTCTGCAACTGCTGTCAGTTTTTTATTTCTTTTTTTTGTTATTATTTTAGCAGAATTTGGAGGAATCAGTGCCCTCCATTTCTTTCCTGCACCCGCTAAATGTCAGTGGGAGGGACAAAAAGGGAAGCAGGCATTCAGCGTCTGCATGGAAGGATTGGTTCCTCTACATGCTGCTTTCTCTGCCTCCCTCCTATCCAGGCATACGGGGGGGGGGGGGGCTGCATGGGTCCCCTGGAGCAGGGGGCTGGGTCGCAATGGCACGTACGCCCCTGAGACAGACATTCTCTCCACTGTCTTATGTGACTTCACTCCTGACACTTTTCACCCAATTTTCTTAATCGCAGGTCAGCTACGCCCATTGCGTGAAATGCATCAGCTGGCAGAGTCCCATCCGATGGTGGAGAGAATGTCTGCCTGACCTGATCTGGTATCAATAAAGCTTGTTGTGGTTCAGCAAAAAATCTGAGAAGGCTGATCCCCGAGAGCCTTGTTCACCCACGGCAGGATGTTGCATATGTTTACCTGGAACAGTGTCATTTACGTTCATGTGTAGCATTTGTTGTAATGTGGACTTTGGCACAAAGGAGCGCTTTTACTGTAACAAGTCATTATACTGGGACGCAGATCACTAGATGTCATGTTAGTTTATTTTGTCACCTGATGGCGTCGGTCCGGATTCCTGGGCGGCGTCTGTAGCTCCAAGCCCCGCCTCTACAATAACGCTGGGTTTGTTCACATCCATATAATAAGCCAATAATTCTACATCTCGATCAAACTTGTGACCCTCCGCCAGTGACACCTACAAAATGTGAAATAACATAATTGTAAGTAATCCATCATCTTCAGTTTATTGAGGGGTGACATGAACACATGAGAGGACTGCAAAATTATAACAAAGGAGCTCTTTTTCGAAAAGAAAACTTATTTTGTCATTTTCTTTCATGACATACATACAAGAATTGACACATCATGTGATTGTCACTAATCCCGTCATTGTGTAGTGGAATGTTGTAGATCTCCTATGTAGTCCACAAAAGAAATGAGCCTTCATACTATTTTGTGTCTTGCTCACCTTGGCGCTGGTCTTGTCACTATCCGTGTACTCCAGGGGGGTGATGTTACATTTGGACTCGATCTTGGCGATGCCGTACGTGGACTGGAAGTGAGCGTTCAGGCTCAGCGTGTACGGGATCTCACCAATCGGCACCTGAGGACGTGTGGCTGTTATGCTGACATCGTGATCTAGAAGACATAAAAAATAGAAATATTTCACTGTTCAAAGTGCAGATCAGCCTCTGTAGGGAAAACAGATTTCCAGAATCAAGAAAGGACCAGGGTGTGTGGGAAACCCCCCTGTCTCTAAACCGACCCCCCAAAGCAAAAATATCTCCCTCAGTCAACACCCTCTCCCCCAGCAAAGATTCCTAATTATGAAGAAAATCTCCCTTCCTCCAATCAAACTCCCTCCTAGAAGCAAATCCCTGCCATTAACCATTCCCTGTAAACTTCTCTACAAGAAACTCCCCCCTCCTCCAAAAGCAAATCCACCCCTTTCCTTAACCCCCCACCAAAAGAAACTCCCCAGGCTGGAATTCTCACTTCCTCTTTCCCAAAACAGAAAATTGATGCCTCCCCACTTACCAGACCTCAGATTTAGGGCACAGAAGTAGGAAACTTTCCGCATCCCCAGTTTCCCTTTGGCTGTGTCATATGATACCTCAAGGAGGAGTCTAGGAGTTCCCTCAACCGTGCACTGTCAATTGTCGGCATCTGAGGCCTCGCAGTAATTTCATGCTTTTCAGGGAGACCCCTTAATAAACTTGAGGGGATGGGGCACAATAGAAGGGGGGCTGGCTGCTGCCCTCCGAAACTCTGATTGCTTCTACTGTGCTGATGCTGAGGCTAAACAGCAGGGACACTGTCTGGGCATTTTGCCAGAATGCTCTGGGGGGGTTTAAACACCCCTGACCCCCCTTATCTACGACCCTGGGGGGAGTAATAGTTCCCTATTGTTACTATGAGTGGGAAATATAGTGCCCCATCATTAGTGTCTGTGGGAGAAATAGTGTCCCAACGGTGTCAGGAATAGTGTTCCATCATTGATGTCAGTGGCAGTAACTAGGCCCCACTGTTGCTGACAGTGAGGGGGAATAATGCCTCAAGGGCCAGGTAAAAGCATGCAAAGGGCCGCATCCAGACCCCAGTCCACAGTTTGGAGACCACTGCTCTAGATAACTAGAGCCAGGTTACATCCTGGTTGCAGCTAGAAGGACCAAGCTAAAGAGTTTTGACATAGTACAGAGGGTCCTCATATCATTGCACTGTGCAACTGGAGTATCCCACAGCTCCCTTCATCCCTATCCAAGTTTAATCAGCAATAAATCTACAAAAGACAAACCCCTAGACTGCTTAGTGAGCCATGGAGTGACTGTTGCTGTGTACCTATCTGCCGCTGCCATAACTGGGGAAAGAACCAGGGTCACAAACCAGCATCCCTTTCAGGGGTGAAAGCTACAATAATGGAGTCCAACAGTTCTAATAAATATACTGTAGTAGTTTTCAATACTCTGCCCATAGCATACTCATAATTAGTCTTCAGAGATAGGGTCCTACCCAAAGGTTGTGCCACAGCTCTAAGGTAGTACTGTTTACTGTGGCAAACTAAGACAGTACCCTGGAAAGCACCACAAGCAAAGCCCAGTGGCTGAAGTTCACATTAGCCACATCAGTGGAGGACACACCAATCTGAATAGCTGCATAAAGGGACAAGCTCATGCAGTATATATATTAAGTCTTGATTAAAGCAAAAAAATATCTTAAAAAACAAAAAATATGGCTAATCTACCCTACTGCACACAGAAGTTCTGGTATTTAAAGCTCAAGTATCTAAAATTCAATTGGCTGGGTTTAGTGCTTCAGTTACAATATGGACAGCAGACAAGGTCCCGTGTAAAACCGGGGTCTATGATGCACAAGGCTCCACAGGTACACAGGAACTAGATTAAAGGCTAACACAAGGTTCTTAGTGTCTGCACTTGTTGCTTTCGAAACATTTTAGGTCAGGTCAAGTTCACTTTAGGGTTAGTGTTCCTTTCAGAAGAGCAAATAAAAGCATTACATTGAAAAAAAAAACAACTGCACTGCTTTGTGCTTGTACCTTTTGGGGTGTATCTCGGGTTGAGGATGGCCGGGAGTACAAAACGCACAGCTCCATCTGCCTCCACTGGCAACTCCCGCACATATTTTAAGGTGACCTCGGCCTCCTGGCCAGGAGGGAGATTCCCAACACTGCAGCTAAAGATGTCTGCCGAGCTCTCATCTTCCTCCAGGAGGAAGGCTTGTTCACCTCGGCTGATGGCTTCATCATAGGTTTTGTGAGCCTGGAGAAGAGTAGGAATAGCAGTGAACCTGTTACTTTTCTGCAATTTAAACACTTTTACAGCAATTTAGATCTGTGAATATGATCTATGTACACAGTTTCTATTATATATATATATATATATATATATATATATATATATATATATATATATATATATATATATAGTACTGATCCAGCTATGGTGTCTTATAGTGTACTGTACGGCAATATTTGCATTACCAAATTCCAGCTAACTCTACGATTTGTGTCTAGCTTTTCTGTTGATTCTCCCAAAATAGAAAGAAAGCAACAGCCAACGCCTGACTGTGACTGAAGATCACAAAACCTGATATACAAGATCTGAGAGATAACTCTACGATTTGGATGTTTGCTGTTGATTCTCTCAAAACCTGATATACATTGGAAGATCTGTAGATACTTCAGCCAAACTGGTGACCACACATTCTATATCTCATCTACAAAGCAACATGGACAAATGGTAAGAGTACATTACTATTCAACCATCAATTGGCAGAGCCCTTTGTGGGCAGTTTACAGCCTTGGCCATAGAAAGGTGACCAAATGATTGTACTACATGCCTAAGAATGTATACTTATAATCCAGTTTAAATAAAAGCCTAATGCCCCGTACACACGGTCGGACATTGATCGGACATTCCGACAACAAAATCCTAGGATTTTTTCCGACGGATGTTGGCTCAAACTTGTCTTGCATACACACGGTCACACAAAGTTGTCGGAAAATCCGATCGTTCTGAACGCGGTGACGTAAAACACGTACGTCGGGACTATAAACGGGGCAGTGGCCAATATCTTTCATCTCTTTATTTATTCTGAGCATGCGTGGCACTTTGTCCGTCGGATTTGCGTACACACGATCGGAATTTCCAACAACGGATTTTGTTGTCGGAAAATTTTATAGCCTGCTCTCAAACTTTGTGTGTCGGAAAATCCGATGGAAAATGTCCGATGGAGCCCACACACGGTCGGAATTTCCGACAACACGCTCCGATCGGACATTTTCCATCGGAAAATCCGACTGTGTGTACGGGGCATAAGAGTTTATAATCATGTCATGTGATAATGTAATGTGTTTCTCTTGTTCATCTTGTAATCCTCATTACCTCCTTCTTCTCCTGGAGGTCGGCTACAATCTTCTTCCCCTCTATTGTGGCCTCAAAGCTGTAGACAGCAGAGTCTTCATCCATGGGGAAGACAAAGACCGCTTCCACCGCCTTCTCCTCCTTGTTCTTATACTTGAGAGTTGCTGATACATCCGCCACAAAGCCTTTCACCTGGACGTCAACCCAGATCCCCTGTAGAGGGACTAGACACACACACAGGAGAATAAGAAAATTATATCTGGTGTCCAGTAACTTGAGCTGTATTTCTAGTGAACACTTAGGAGATGAATACTCTTTAAAAGTACTGTCCAATCAAGACAGGGACCAGGAACACAAATACCAAATTACCAATTAGGAGATAAGGGATTTCCAACTCTGTGCTTAGTTTGGCTCAGGGGTCTCCAACTTTTTTAAGTTTGAGGACCACATTTTGGATGTTAAAAAAGTTTGCTAGACAAAAAAAATTCTTAAAAGGAGTTCCCTTTACATCCAGGAGTGCCCATCAGAGTATCTCCTTACATCCAGGAGTGCCCATCAGAGTATCTCCTTACATCCAGGAGTGCCCATCAAAATCTACTCTTACATCCAAGAATATCAATCACACTCACCCTACACATCCAGGAGTTCCCATCAGGAGGACTGGGGGGAGGATTATGGCTTGCTGGCAGTCTCCATATTATGATACACAGACCCGTGCTTCCAATGCCTGCCAGCTAAATTATTTTTATAGACACTTGTTGCGGGCCTGATAAAATCTTGTAGTATATATAGTAAGCTGTTCTCACAGCCTTTTCATTGGCCAAAGAACAAGCAGCAGCACACAGAGTCGTCGCTCTCACTGATAGGTGCTTCCTGCCAGCACATGTGCACTGCAGCAAGGCCACATTGACTTAGCGTGATGGCCCTCACTATCTCCGTCTAAGAGCTACTGGTCTGAGATGACCGACAGCGATCAGCTAACACACTCCCTGGTAGCAACAGCACTGGCATGATGGTATACTCAGGGTGTGATGTACCACATCTGAGTTGAACTCCAACTGCCCATCAAGAATTGAATATTGTGTGACACAATGATGTCTGTGTAGTCGGCTTCTACACTAAGATGGTCTTGCAGTCACCATGACAGGTGGAATATATTATATCCAAAGGTTTATTTTCTTCTTTCTGCACTACTAAAATAAACCAAAGCACATAGCACAAGCTAGAGAAAGAGGTAAAGGGTCACATTAAAGAAGGAATGAGTGTCAGAATATAAAGATTATAGCGGTAACTCTACAACAATACTCTAGCAACAGCTTAAAGAACAATTCCAGCTATGGCAATTTTTACATAGTTACATTGTTCAAGCTTGGACCAATGTAATTATGCATATATAATATCTGTGAGTTTCCTCTAGAGTCTGGAAACCCCTACATTAAGCATCGCTGCTACAGAGATCTCCAATAGCTTCCATGTCCCTGCTGCATTGTGAACACAGGAGGCCGTCCATATGGCATGAGCGAAATTTAAAGAAATTCTTTGCATCTTCTCAGGGAATGCAAAAGATTCTCTAATTGGATGTGGTGGAGAGCATGACTTCCCATCTTTCCACTTTGTGCATTCATTGAGAAAATGCAAAGCAATCTCTGAATGGTGCCAGTGCCCAGTGGCCAACCTCCTGTGCTCAGAATGCAGCAGGGCGGCTGCTCAGCAAGGGCCCCTAAAGCTAGTGGAGATCACTGTAGTATCGGTCTCTACTACAGTGATTTCCAGCTTCCAAGCGGATCCCACGGGGGGGTGCTTATACTGTAATTTGCCATTGCTTGTACACTCACCTGGCTGGCGGGAAGCCACGATGATGAGGCCACAACATGGAGGAAATGGCGGCATTATTGAAGGTTGTCTGAAAGGAAATGAAAGATACAAGTGTCAGATTCTATGGCTGCAGCCCGAGTGACATAATACAGACTACCCCCAGGGCTCTCTTCCCTCCTTTACCACTTATTGCGCACTATTAGAAGCATGCATTCAGCTATGAGAACATGAGGCAGGGGCATATGTACAGGGGTCGCCATTGCGACCTGGTCCCATGCTCCAGGGGACTCGTGCGCCCCGTATGCCTGGATAGGAGGGCAGTGGGGGTGGCACTGTATAAAGGAATGTAGCTGCTGAATGCCCGCTTCTCCTCCTCTCCCTCCCGTAGATATTCAGCAGCTGCAGGAGGGAAATGAAGGGCATCAGTTCCTCCACATGCAGCTTTTGCAACCTACATATCCATGTCCTGCTGCCGCGGACCCCTGTGTGCTTCCCTCTGTCATTTACCAGCCTCTTCTTTGTCTTAATGAATAGAGTCAGTGATCGATACCAATCACTGTGTTTACTATGCCTCAGTTTCTGAATAAATGAGAAGCTCTGTACAGAGCTATTCCTGTTCATTAAAGTGATACTAAAGGATCGTTTTTTTTATTTTTTTTTAAATAACAAACATATCATACTTACCTCCACTGTGCAGCTCATTTTGCACAGAGTGGCCCTGAACATCCATTTCTGGGGTCCCTCGGCGGCTCTTGCGGCTCCTCCCTGCATTAGATAACCCCTTTTAAGAAGCGCTCTCCCGAGGGGGTTACCTTGCGGGCGCGCTCCCAGGTCCAGCATTCGGTGTCCATAGAGGCCGAATGCAGGACTTGGCCCCGCCCCCCGGGTCATCGGATTTGATTGACAGCAGCGGGAGCCAATGGCTGCTATCAATCTATCCAATCGAGAGCCAGGAACCCGTGGAGAGAGGGACGGCGGGGACGCACTGACGGAATTTCAGGGCTCAGGTAAGTAAAACAAGGGGGGCAGCTGGGGGGCTGGGGGGCCGGTGACTGCAAGGTGTTTTTTCACCTTAATGCATAGGATGGCCAGGGTTGTCGGGAAGAGGCCCTTGTCCTCATCAGCATGGGGACAAGGACAAAGCACCCACCCCCCCATGTTGAGGGCATGCGGCCTGGTACGGTTTAGGAGGGGGGGAGCTCACTCGTCACCACCCCCTTTCCTGACCGGCCAGGCTGCATGCTCAGATAAGAGTCTGGTATGGATTTTGGGGGGACCCCATGCCTTTTTTTTTCGGCGTAGGGGGTTCCCCTTAAAATCCATACCAGACCTAAGGGCCTGGTATGCTCTGCGCTGGCTCTCGCGACGTGGCTCGCAAGGTGTCAATCTCACTGATAAAAGCGGCGAGATTGACTTCCTTTTCTAGTCCAGTCGTACCTCATCACATTCAAAATGAACGGACTTTAGTCCGTGTGTGGGCAAGTCCATTCGTTCGGGAGTCTGCCGTAACTCCGTTGAAAGTCCGTCGGGAAGACCAGCGGACCTAGTCTGCCAGACAGTCCAGTCGTGTGTGCAAGTCTGTTCGTTCGGCATAAGAGCTCTGAAAATGTGGAATAGACTCCCTCCAGAGGTGGCTCTGGCCATCTCATTAGATTGTTTTAAGAATAAGAAAGGTCTAGATTTTTTCCTAGATACACACAATATAACTGGATACTAATATTTATAGGTAATGTTGATCCAGGGAACATCCGATTGCCTCTTGGGGGATCAGGAAAGAATTTTTTCCCCTTTAAAAATTGGATCATGCTTTATTCTGTTTTTTTCCCTTTCTCTGGGTCAACTGTGGGTATAGGAACTAGATGGTGTCTTTTTTCAACCACACTAACTATGTAGCTATGTCAGCGCAGTGCCATGCAAGGCCATCCACTGCTTCGCACCACGTGGAGGCCAATTGAGCTTTATGAAATGTCTAGGCTAGAGCCAGGTTAGGCATCCAACGACCGCTAGTTAGAGGTCCGGTTGCATGGCAGATTAGAGACTACTAGCGAGGGACTAAAATGCAGAGTAGTTAGGCTGACTCTGAATTACAGTTCCACACCACAGTATCTGCAGGTGAGAAGCTGCATCCCAGGCTGGTTGGTCAACAGTTGGAGGATACCCTCATCACTGTTGATCTTGTCTTCAGGACTCTGACACCAAGATGGACACTGCATAGTGATCATCCTCAGGGACCCCTGCAACTGGACTTTGCTGCAACATTCATCTGGAGGTATATTTATTAATAACTATATATATGTATACGGTATATGTGCGCACAATTCCACCAGGACTTCTATTAGGCCCTGCTGATTATACAGTACATGTCTGTACATTGGATTTTTGTACCATTATTAATCTTTTCTTATATAAAGCTTGTATCATTTCTTTACTGATGTGCATCTATATAATTATGGGTAATGCCATATGCTGGTTGCAGTAGTTATTCTGCTCCCAATTACTTTGATAAGATTCCGGGTTAATTTCCGAGGAAGGGAATTCTCTCTGTACACAGAGGCCTTGTCCTGGGCGGAGGTACTGCCATGTAATGTATATAGAGTGTCTGCCTATATATAATGTATATACAAGGTCTGTCTATATGAAATGTATATACAGAGTCTGTCTATATGTAATGTATATACAGAGTCTGTCTATATGTAATGTATAAACAGTGTGTCTACTGTATATTGTAATGTATATACAGCGTCTGTCTATATGCAATGTATATACAGCGTCTGTCTATATGCAATGTATATACAGCGTCTGTCTATATGTAATGTATATACAGCGTCTGTCTATATGCAATGTATATACAGAGTCTGTCTATATGTAATGTATATACAGAGTCTGTCTATATGTAATGTATATACAGAGTCTGTCTATATGTAATGTATAGACAGCGTCTGTCTATATGTAAAGTATATACAGCGTCTGTCCATATGTAATGTACAGGTATATACAGCATCTGTCTATATGTAATGTATATACAGCGTCTGTCTATATGTAAAGTATATACAGCGTCTGTCCATATGTAATGTATATACAGCGTCGATATGTAATGTATATACAGCATCTATATGTAATGTATATACAGTGTCTGTCTTTATGTAATGTATATACAGCGTCTGTCTATATGTAATGTATATACAGCGTCTATATGTAATGTATATACAGCGTCTGTCTATATGTAATGTATATACAGAGTCTGTCTATATGTAATGTATATACAGCATCTATATGTAATGTATATACAGTGTCTGTCTATATGTAATGTATATACAGCGTCTGTCTATATGTAATGTATATACAGTGTCTGTCTATATGTAATGTATATACAGCGTCTGTCTATATGTAATGTATATACAGTGTCTGTCTATATGTAATGTATATACAGTGTCTGTCTATATATAATGTATATACAGAGTCTGTCTATATATAATGTATAGAACACATGTATGATGTATACGGTACCTGCGTACAGTACGATGTTTCCTTATCTGCTCTCTGTGTCGCTCTTCCTGGTGTGCTGGGAGTGTGATGATCTCTGTGTAATCACTGCAGGGAGTGTCCTGCAGGGGGAGAGGAGGGAACATAGAGGGGGGCGTAGTACAAGATCCATGACTCGGATTACTGTGCGGTCTGGTTTACCAGCAGTGTGCGGCATGATGCCAGCAATCCATCCCCACATGACAAGTTATAATTGACAAAAAAGCAAACAAGTAACAGGATATAAAAATAAGACTCAGAGATGGGAAGTGTCAGGATTATAAAGTGCAGCCCCAAGCAATACGTAAAACCTGTTAACCACTTAAGGACCGAGCCTCTTTCTGAGATTTGTTGTCTACAAGTTAAAAACAGGTTTTTTTTTGCTAGAAAATTACTTAGAGCCCCCAAACATTCTACATTTTTTTTTCTAAACACCCTAGAGAATAAAATGGCGGTCGTTGCAATACTTTCTGTCACATTGTATTTGCACAGCGGTCTTACAAGCGCACTTTTTTTGGAAAAAATACACTTTTTTAAATAAAAAATAAGACAACAGTAAAGTTAGCCCATTTTTTTTTATATTGCGAAAGATAATGTTACGCCAAGTAAATTGATACCCAACATGTCACGCTTCAAAATGGCCCCCGCTCGTGTAATGGCGTCAAACTTTTACCCTTAAAAATCTCCATAGGCAACGTTTAAAAAATTCTACAGGTTGC
Organism: Aquarana catesbeiana; assembly: GCF_042186555.1. Taxonomy (NCBI): domain Eukaryota; kingdom Metazoa; phylum Chordata; class Amphibia; order Anura; family Ranidae; genus Aquarana; species Aquarana catesbeiana. The sequence continues at coordinate 949,728,175 of NC_133324.1, read as the reverse complement.
ATGTTTTGAGTTACAGAGGAGGTCTAGGGCGAGAATTATTGCTCTCGCTCTACCGATCGCGGCGATACCTCACATGTGTGGTCTGAAAACCGTTTTACTATGCGGGCGCTACTCACGTGTGCGTTCGCTTCTGCATGCGAGCTCGGCAGGACGGGGATAGTTTAAAATTTTTTTTTTTTTCTTATTTATTTTAACTTTTATTTTTTATTTTTTACACTGTTCCTTTAAAAAAAAAATTGCCTCACTTTTATTCCTATTACAAAGAATGTAAACATCCCTTGTAATAAAAAAAAGCATGACTGGACCTCTTAAACATGAGATCTGGGGTCCTAAAAGACAGAAGAAGGAATAAATAAAAAAAGGTTGTCATTTAACCACCTGACACTTAACAACCGGGCACTTAAACCCCCTTCCTAACCAGACCAGTTTGCAGTTTTCGGTGCTCTCACACTTTGAATGACAATTACTCGGTCATGCAACACTGTACCCATATGAAATTTTTGTCCTTTTTTTCCACACAAATAGAGCTTTCTTTTGGTGGAATTTATTCACCGCTGGGTTTTTTATTTTTTGCGCTATAAATGAAAAAAAACAAATGGTGTGATCCCTCGCGCTACCAAGTCAACAAATGAACTAAATCAAATATAAGTGAAAGACTGAATAAAATATATAAGTGAAAACTGCTGCTGGACCTAAGTGTACACAGTGCACAAAAAATGGATATAAATAAATAGTGATCAGCGCAACTTCTTATAGCTAAATGAAGAAAATATCTGTGACTAATAAATACACAATATCAAAGTGACTAATAGCTGTGCAAAGTGAAAAAATGTCCTTTCAAACAATGTGTCAAAATCATGTGACAAATAATTCTTGTGCCAAAAAATTATTCTATGTGTGTTCTTTGTGGTTCTTGTGACCTTAATGCTCCCAGAGCTCTTACCTCAATGAGGAATATAAACCACCCTTACGATCTCCTGGAGAACGGTCCAATCTCCACCTCTAGATCCCACAAGGACGCTGCGGTTCCTGGTAATGCTGGATACGGTTACAGGTTTCCAACAGTATCACCGACTTTTCAGGCTCCCGATCATATGGTGGTTCCGATGTTTGCATCCTCCTTAGTACGGCGATACCACATGTGTGAGACTTTTACACAGCCTGGTCACATACAGAGGCCCAACATGCAGGGAGCACCATCAGGCATTCTAGGGGCATACATTTCAACTCTAATTTGACTATGTATTACACGTTGAGGCACTGTAGTGGCATGGATGCGAACTGATGTGGCATGGATAAGCCATGGATGGGATGGCTGGGTGGGTATGGCTGAGTGTGGATGGGATGGCTGGGTGGGTATGGCTGGGTATGGCTGAGTATTGCTGGGTATGGATAGGGTGGCTGAGTATGGATAGTATGGCTGGGTATGGCTGAGTATGGATGGATGAGTATTGCTGAGTATGGATGGATGAGTATTGCTGAGTATGGATGGATGCATGGATGGATGGATGGATGAGTATTGCTGAGCATGGATGAGTATTGCTGAGTATGGATGGATGGATGAGTATTGCTGAGCATGGGTGAGTATTGCTGAGTATGGATGGATGGATAAGTATTGCTGAGCATGGATAGATGGATGGATGAGTATTGCTGAGCATGGATGAGTATTGCTGAGTATGGATGGCTGAGTAAGGATGGATGGATAAGTATTGCTGAGCATGGATGGGAGAGTATTTCTGAGCATGGATGGGATGGATGGGAGAGTATTTCTGAGTACCGTATAACGTGTCATGTGGGGATGGATTGCTGGCTTCATGCCGCACACTGCTGGTAAACCAGACCGCACAGTAATCAGAGTCATGGATCTTGTACTATGCCCCCCTCTATGTTCCCTCCTCTCCCCCTGCAGGACATTCCCCGCAGTGACTACACAGAGATCATCACACTCCCAACACACCAGGAAGAGCGACACAGATAGAGCAGAAGAGGAAACATTGTACTGTACACAGGTACCGTATACATCCTACATGTGTCCTATACACTGCATGTAGACAGACTCTATATATACATTACATATAGACAGACACTGTATATACTTTACATATAGACAGACGCTGTATATACATTACATATAGACTGACACTGTATATACATTACATATAGACCGACACTGTATATACATTACATATAGACAGACATTGTATATACATTACAATATAGACAGAAACTGTATATACATTACATATAGACAGACTCTGTATATACATTACATATAGACAGACATTGTATATACATTACATATAGACAGACTTTGTATATACATTACATATAGACCGACGCTGTACATACTTTACATCTAGACAGACGCTGTATATACATTACATATAGACAGACGCTGTATATACATTACATATAGACCGACACTGTATATACATTACATATAGACAGACTCTGTATATACATTACATATAGACAGACTCTGTATATACATTACATATAGACAGACTCTGTATATACATTACATATAGACAGACATTGTATATACATTACATATAGACGCTGTATATACATTACATAAAAGACACACTGTTTATACATTACATATAGACACTATATATACACATTACATATAGACAGACACTTTATATACATTACATGGCAGTGACTCCACCCAGGACAAGGCCTCTGTGTACAGAGAGAATTCCCTTCCTGGGAAATTAACCCGGAATCTTATCAAAGTAATTGGGAGCAGAATAACTACTGCAACCAGCAAATAGCATTACCTATAATTATTTAGATGCACATCAGTAAAGAAATTATACAAGCTTTATATAAGTGTAGCGCTGGTAGATTTGCAATCTACCGCAGGTTAGGTAAATTTAGTGAATTATGTGTTAGGAAGGCAAAAAGTTTGCCTCTGTTCCAGCTTGGCTGACGTTGTGTGTGCTTCTGTGCTGACCGGTGGGTGTCGCTGTTACAACTGGTCAGTGTTGGAAAGGCAACGTGTCAAAGTGTATAGATGCCCCTCTGTCTCGGAGACAAGCTCGGTGGAGGTGGTCCTCCGAGCTGCATTCTGGGCGAGGGTATTTCTGGGACAGACGCCATATTTTGGGGTTCGTTTTACAGCCACCTGCTGGCCCTCCCGCCGACAGGTATGCATTAAGGCGCTACCTCGTGGTCCTCCGATCAGGAGGCCCACGATACAGCGGCGCAAGGGTGGGTGCAGAGGCTTGTCTGGGGCCTACCACCGCGGCTGAGGAATGGTCTTGAGCTGTCGGTCCTGTGTGACGAAGCTGGACAACCGAGGAGATCCCAGGGGAGGACCCGTCTTGGAGAGATCATGCGGTGAGCTGGTCTATAGAGGGGCCTGGTGACTCGGTCGAAGGACGTATCCAAAAGAAGTAACTATACAGCATAGTGTTGCCGGTTCGGCTTAAAGGTTCAAGCACTGTGACTGACTTTCACTGCAGAGAAAATCTGATACATCCTGTGGCAGAGGATTGTGCGGATTTACCCCCAAACAAGTCTGTGGCAGAGACTTTTGATTTGTGCTGCGTACTGGCTGCTAGACCGGTGAGAGAGGCCTACCCAGACGAGCAAGGTGTGTGTCCCACAAGGGGAGCGCATTCTGCCTAGTTATCTGAATTCTACCAGGACATTTGTCGCTAAGATTCTATAAGAAGATATTTGAGTTTCTCCTGAAAGTTTCCTTTTCTGCCTCTTTCCTGCTACTTCCTAAAGTTTGTTTGTTCAATAAAGCATTGAAAACGTACTCCAGTGTTGGTGCGTGTGTTGTCCAGCAGTAAACTCAATGGAACCCCTAGACCCGCTGCCGGTGAAACCAAGGGAAGCAAAGTGAAGGTAACAGACCCGCTTAAACCAGCAGCTCCACCGAGAGTTAGTGCTACATAAGAAAAGATTAATAATGGTACAAAAATCCAATGTACAGACATGTACATTGGATGTACATAATCAGCAGGGCCTGATAGAAGTCCTGGTGGAATTATGCGTACATATACCCGGGCATATATAGTTATTAATAAAGATACCTCCAGATGAATGTCGCAGCAAAGTCCAGTTGCAGGGGTCCCTGAGGATGATCACTATGCAGTGTCCATCTTGGTGTCAGAGTCCTGAAGACGAGATCAACAGTGATGAGGGTATCCTCCAACTGTTGTCCAACCAGCCTGGGATGCAGCTTCTCACCAGCAGATACTGTGGTGTGGAACTGTAATTCAGAGGCAGCCTATCTACTCTGCATTTTAGTCCCTCGCTAGTAGTCTCTAATCTGCCATGCAACTGGACCTCTAACTAGCGGTCGTTGAATGCCTAACCTGGCTCTAGCCTAGACATTTCATAAAGCTCAATTGGCTGCCACGTGGTGCGAAGCAGTGGATTGCCTTGCACGGCACTGCGCTGACATAGCTACATAGTTAGTGTGGTTGAAAAAAGACACAAGCCCATCTAGTTACTAGTTACAGTTGACCCAGAGGAAGGGAAAAAAACCCTGAACAAAGCATGATCCAATTTGCTCCAGCAGGGGAAAAAATTCCTTCCTGACCCCCCTAGAGGCAATCGGATGTTCCCTGGATCAACTTTACCAATAAATATTAGTATCCAATTAGATTGTGTGCATCTAGGAAAGAATCCAGACCTTTCTTATTCTTAAACCAATCTAATGAGATGGCCAGAGCCACCTCTGAAGAGAGTCTATTCCACATTTTTACAGCTCTTACTGTGAAGAAACCTTTCCATATTCGGAGATGAAATCTCTTTTCCTCCAGACGTAAAGAGTGCCCCCTTGTCCTCTGTGATGACCTTAAAGTGAATAACTCAACACCAAGTTCACTATATGGGCCCCTTATGTATTTGTACATGGTGATCATACCCCCCCTCCCTTAATCTCCTCTTCTCCAGGGAGAATAGATTCAGTTTCTCTAATATTTCCTCATAGCTGAGCTCCTCCATTCCTCTTATCAATTTGGTTGACCTTCTCTGCACTTTCTCCAGTTCCCTGATATCCTTTTTGAGAACTGGTGGCCAAAACTGAACTGCATATTCCAGATGAGGTCTTACTAATGATTTGTACAGGGTAGCAAAATGATATCTCTTTCTCTGGAGTCCATACCTAATACAAGGACTTTGCTTGCTTTGGAAACCTCAGCTTGGATACAAAAGGAAGTGTATGCAGTACTTTTTTCAGTGCACATTGCCCTCACCTACTACAAACAACCGCCCAAAGCAATTCCACCGCACCTAGTTTGAATGAATCCTTTAGTGCCATGAGTGTGAACCATGTGATTGTAAAGATGGACAGCGGTGCCAGGACTGAGAATGAAATTCATATTCTGCAGAAAAAAGCATTAGTCATCTTGGCTTCAGTCAGTTTGTTTTCATACTTTAACAAAAAGCTACAAAAGAACAGATCAGTGTGGAGACCATTGTGCCCACAGAGAGTGCGTGATAAAAGCAAACAATGCCCCTTTATTATAGCAATAAATCCAAGTATGAAATCTGGGGGAGAGAGGGTCCAATCGGGTGTGCTGGATGTACAGTGCCTTGCAAAAGTATTCCCCCCCTTGGCATTTTTCGTGTTTTGTTGCCTCACAACCTGGAATTAACACGGATTGTTTGAGAATTTTCATCATTTCATTTGCAGAACATGCCCACAACTAGGGATGAGCCGAACACCCCCCGGTTCGGTTCGCACCAGAACCCGCGAACGGACCGAAAGTTCGCACGAACGTTAGAACCCCATTGACGTCTATGGGACTCGAACGTTCGAAATCAAAAGTGCTCATTTTAAAGGCTAATTTGCATGGTATTGTCCTAAAAAGGGTTTGGGGACCCGGGTCCTACCCCAGGGGACATGTATCAATGCAAAAAAAACTTTTAAAAACGGCCGTTTTTTCGGGAGCAGTGATTTTAATGATGCTTAAAGTAAAAAAAAAAAAAGTGAAATATTCCTTTAAATATCGTACCTGGGGGGTGTCTATAGTATGCCTGTAAAGTGACGCGTGTTTCCCATGTTTAGAACAGTCCCTGCACCAAATGTCATTTTTAAAGGAAAAAATCTCATTTAAAACTGCTTGCGGGTTTAATGTCATGTCGGGTCATGGCAATATGGATGAAAATCAGTGAGACAAACGGCATGGGTACCCCCCAGTCCATTACCAGTCCCTTTGGGTCTTGTATGGATATTAAGGGGAACCCCGCACCCAAATTAAAATAAGGAAAGGTGTGGGGCCACCAGGCCCTATATACTCTGAACAGCAGTATACAGGCGGTGCAAACAAGACAGGGACTGTAGGTTTGTTGTTAAGTAGAATCTGTTTGTAATTTTGAACATTTTTAACGTGTTTAGCTCCAGCCAAAAAATCTTTTCTAAGCTTTTTGGAAAACATAGGGAAGGGTTATCACCCCTGTGACATTTGTTTTGCTGTCTTTCCTCCTCTTCAGAAGATTTCACCTCACTTTTTTGTCCCAATGAAAAATGTTTTTTGAAAATTTGGGTTTTTTTGTGGAACAAGGATTGGAAAGCATCAGTGGAAAGGAGAACTTGTTTTCCCATATTAACTCTTACAGGAGAGAATTTCCCTTCCTAGGGGTAGATTTCATCTCACTTCCTGTTGTCTCCTTCCGTTTGCAAGTAGGAGTCGTTTGTAAGTTAGATGTTTGAAAGTAGGGTCCTGCCCTATATACTCAGCAGAAATTTGGGCCTTAGGTGTTGCTGTGGCCACAACACTGTAAGCCCTCACAGGGCCCTGCTGTGAAATATTAGATCAAGAATTGTAATTACATGCCCCTGTTGAACAGGAGCTGAAAAATTAGGCCTTAGGCACTGGTGCTGGTGCCACAACACTGCAACCCCTCACAGACACTCTAGTTGGAACGCAGGAACGAGCCCTGCTGCAAATTATTGCTTCAAAAATTGTAATTACACGCCCCTGTTAGACAGGGGCAGAAAAATTGGGCCTTAGGCACTGGTGCCACAACACTGCAACCCCTCACAGACACTCTAGTTGGAACGCAGGAACGAGCCCTGCTGCAAAGTATTGCATCAAAAATTTTAATTACACGCCCCTGTTAGACAGGGGCAGAAAAATTGGGCCTTAGGCACTGGTGCTGGTGCCACAACACTGCAACCCCTCACAGACACTCTAGTTGGAACGCAGGAACGAGCCCTGCTGCAAAGTATTACATCAAAAATTGTAATTACACGCCCCTGTTAAACAGGGGCTGAAAAATTGTGCCTTAGGCACTGGTGGTGGCGCCCAGAACCAAAAATGTTCTTACAAGCTATCAGCGTGATGATTGAGGAGGAAGAGGATAATTACTCAGGGATAGTCACTCAGCATCAGCATAGGCAGTCTTTGAAGGGATCTGAGATTTCAAAAAAAATTATTCGGTTACATCAGCATCAGGTGCTTGGTAGCTGGTGGTGATCCAAGACTCATTCATTTTTATGAAGGTCAGCCGATCGACCGAGTCGGTGGACAGACGCACCCTGTGATCGGTTACCACGCCTCCAGCAGCACTGAATGTGCGTTCCGAAAGAACGCTGGATGCAGGACAGGCCAGTAGCTCAATTGCATACTGTGCAAGCTCTGGCCAGTGATCCATCCTCAAGACCCAGTAACCCAGAGGATTTTCGGTGGGAAAGGTGTCCAAGTCTGATCTTGCCCCTAGGTATTCCTGCACCATGTAAAACAGACGCTGGCGATGGTTGCTGGAACCGATCATACCTTGGGGCTGCGGACCAAAAAATTGTCTGAATGCATCGGTCAGACGGCCACCTTCTCCACCGCTCCTTCTTTGACTGACCGAAGCCTCAGCAACACGTTGTCCAGAAACAGGAGTTTGTAACCTCCCAGTCTCTGGGAACGCGTTGCACAGACCTTTCTGCAAGGCCTCCCGAAGATGTTTCATCCTCTGCTCCCTCTGCGATGGCAAGATAAGGTCCGCAACCTTACCCTTGTAACGTGGATCAAGGAGGGTTGCCAGCCAGTATTGGTCCTTCTCCTTGATACCACGAATACGAGGATCCTTACGCAGGCTTTGCAGGATCAGGGAGGCCATGCAGCGTAGGTTTGCTGAGGCATTCGGTCCGGAGTCCTCTGGGTCACTAAGAACGACATGGTCCGCAGCCACCTCCTCCCAGCCACGTACAAGTCCATGTGTTTCTTGGGACTGATCCCTTAAAGACTGCTGCTGATGCTGAGTGCCAGGCTCCACCTCCATACTGACACAATCTTCCTCCTCCTCCTCTTCCTCCTCGTCCTCTTCCTGTGTGATCGGCGGGCACGCAGGAACACTGTCTGGATAAAGGGGGCCTTGAGAGCTAAGGAAGTCCTCCTCTTCCTGCCTCTGTTCTGCCTCAAGTGCCCTGTCCATTATTCCACGCAGCGTGTGCTCCAACAGGTGGACAAGGGGGACAGTGTCACTGATGCATGCACTGTCACTGCTCACCATCCTCGTGGCCTCCTCGAATGGTGACAGGACAGTGCATGCATCCCTGATCATGGCCCACTGGCGTGGGGAAAAAAAACCAAGCTCCCCTGACCCTGTCCTGGTGCCATAGTCGCACAGGTACTCATTTATGGCCCTCTGCTGCGTGTGCAGCCGCTGCAGCATGGCCAACGTTGAGTTCCACCTGGTGGGCATGTCACAGATTAGGCGGTTCTTGGGCAGGTTAAACTCCTTTTGGAGGTCCGTCAGCCGAGCACTGGCATTATATGACCGGCGGAAATGCACACAGACTTTCCTGGCCTGCCTCAGGACATCCTGTAAGCCCGGGTACCTGCCCAAGAACCGCTGCACCACCAAGTTAAGGACGTGAGCCAAACAGGGCACATGGGTCATTTGTCCCTGTCGGAGGGCAGAGAGGAGGTTGGTGCCATTGTCGCAAACCACCATTCCTGCCTTAAGTTGGCGTGGCGTCAACCACCTCTGAACCTGCCCCTGCAGAGCTGACAGAACCTCTGCCCCAGTGTGGCTCCTGTCCCCCAAGCACACCAGCTCAAGCACCGCATGGCATCTTTTGGCCTGCGTACTTGCGTAGCCCCTTGAACGCCTACGGAGCACCGCTGGTTCCGAGGAAGAGGCCATGGAGGAAGAAGAAGAGGAGGGGGTGGAGGAGAGAGGTGTGTCACAATCAGCATTTTGGAGGCGTGGTGGCGGAACAACCTCCAACACTACTGCACCTTGTCCTGCATCCTTCCCAGCTGCCAGCAGAGTCACCCAATGCGCCGTGAAACTTAGGTAACGTCCCTGTCCATGCCTGCTGGACCATGAGTCAGCGGTAATATGCACCTTACCGCTGACCGCCCTGTCCAGCGAGGCATGGACATTGCCTTCCACATGCCGGTAGAGAGCCGGAATCGCCTTCCGTGAGAAAAAGTGGCGTTTGGGTACCTGCCACTGAGGAACCGCACATTCCACAAACTCACGGAAGGGGGCAGAGTCTACCAACTGAAAAGGCAGCAGTTGAAGTGCTAGCAATTTTGCCAAGCTAGCATTCAACCGCTGGGCATGTGGATGGCTGGGAGCAAACTTCTTTCGGCGGTGCAGCAGCTGGGGCAGGGAAATTTGCCTGGTACAATCTGACGTCGGTGTACCAAAAGCAGATTGCCCACAAGTACTTGGCTGTGACACACCTAATTCTACACCTTCATTCCTCTCACTGCAGGTCTCAGAGAGGACTGAAGGTCTAGTGGGGTTGGAAATCTCAGCTGATGAGGAGCAAGGAGAGATCCTCTTTGTTCTTTGGTGTGGGTCTTTTAGATACGCTTGCCAACGAACTGCATGGCAGGTCAACATATGTCTGGTCAAGCATGTGGTACCCAAGCGGGAGATGTTTTGGCCACGCGAGATACGCTTGAGACATATGTTGCAAATAGCAGCGGTGCGATCTGATGCACTCGTCTCAAAAAAGGCCCACACCAAAGAACTTTTTGAATAACGCGCAGAGACTGCAGCGCCCTGCACATGTGGAGCTTTGGGGTGTGATGCAGTCAATGTGCTGCCCTTAGGCTGGCCCCTGGAGGGCATCCTGCCTCGTTGGTGATGTGCTGCCGCCTCCTCCTCCTCCTCCTCCTCCTCCTCCTCCTCTCTCCTATCAGGCACCCACGTTGAGTCAGTGGCCTCATCATCCCCTCCCTCCTCATCACTGGAGCAAACCTGGCAGTATGCTGCAGCAGGGGGAGCATGACTGCCAGATTGCTGTCCTTCTTGGGCACCCCCTCTGTCCGCGCTCATGTTACTGCCTTCATCGAGCTCAGTATCGTCATCAGAGCCTTCCAAACGCTGGGCATCCTCCTGGAGCATGTACCCAACACTGTGGTCAAACAGTTCGAGGGAATCCTCATGAGGACATGGTGGAGCTAGGGAAGGAGTCACTGATGACATTGAGCTGAGGGAAGAGGCCGCTGCTTTGCCAGACAAAGCACCCTGGGCATGGGTGAGAGAGGATGAGGAGGATGAGGACGGCTTGGTCATCCACTCGACCAAGTCTTCCGCATGTTGCGGCTCAACATGGCCAGCTGCCGAAAAAAAGGCCAAGCGTGTCCCATGGCCACGTGCTGATGAGGATGCACCGTCTCCACGACCAGCACTAGACACAGAGCCTGCTTGCCCTCTCTTATTGGCTTGTGACTGTCTGCCTCTCCTTCTTGGCCTTCCAGACATACTAATGGCCTGTAGCTGCACTAAGCTGGGATAGAACACCTGTAATTTTCTTCAAGTAGCTTTATATACTGTAACCAGACAAGCCTGCCTGTCAGTAGGAAGATAACAGGAACGGATCTAGCTGAACACTGTGAGCAGGACGCACTGTACTAAATGTAAATAGTCTAGCTGCCTGACCGTGGTACTAATAGGATCAAATAGAACACCTGTAATTTTCTTCAGGTAGCTTTATATACTGTAACCAGACAAGCCTGCCTGTCAGTAGGAAGATAACAGGAACGGATCTAGCTGTACACTGTGAGCAGGACGCACTGTACTAAATGTAAATAGTCTAGCTGCCTGACCGTGGTACTAATAGGATCAAATAGAACACCTGTAATTTTCTTCAGGTAGCTTTATATACTGTAACCAGACAAGCCTGCCGGTCAGTAGGAATTTAACAGGAACGGATCTAGCTGAACACTGTGAGCAGGACGCACTGCACTAAATGTAAATAGCAGGAACGGCTCTAGCTGAACACTGTGCGCAGGACGCACTGCACTAAATGTAAATAGCAGGAACGGATCTAGCTGAACACTGTGAGCAGGACGCACTGCACTAAATGTAAATTGCAGGAACGGATCTAGCTGAACACTGTGAGCAGGACGCACTGCACTAAATGTAAATAGTCTAGAAGATAACAGGAACGGATCTAGCTGAACACTGTGAGCAGGACGCACTGCACTAAATGTAAATAGCAGGAACGGATCTAGCTGAACACTGTGAGCAGGACGCACTGCACTAAATGTAAATAGCAGGAACGGATCTAGCTGAACACTGTGAGCAGGACGCACTGCACTAAATGTAAATAGCAGGAACGGATCTAGCTGAACACTGTGAGCAGGACGCACTGCACTAAATGTAAATTGCAGGAACGGATCTAGCTGAACACTGTGAGCAGGACGCACTGCACTAAATGTAAATAGCAGGAACGGATCTAGCTGAACACTGTGAGCAGGACGCACTGCATTAAATGTAAATAGTCTAGATAGAAGATAACAGGAACGGATCTAGCTAAACTGAATACAGTGTATATATATATATATGCAACACCTGGGATGCATATATATACACAATACACTGTAAGTGCAGCTAACTGACTGACTGTTCTGCCTAATCTATCTAACTCAAATCAAATGACACTGTCTCTCTCTCTCTCTATCTCTCAGCACACCGGAACACACACTACACAGGGCCGCCGTGCAGGCGGCCTTATATAGTGTGGGGTGTGTACTAAATCCCCTGAGCCATAATTGGCCAAAGCCACCCTGGCTTTGGCCAATTACAGCTCTCTCTACTGACAGCGCTGTGATTGGCCAAGCATGCGGGTCATAGTGCATGCTTGGCCAATCATCAGCCAGCAATGCACTGCGATGCCGCAGTGAATTATGGGCCGTGACGCGCCACACGAATTTAGCGCGAACGGCCCATAACGTTCGCAATTCGGCGAACGATCGAACAGCCGATGTTCGAGTCGAACATGGGTTCGACTCGAACACGAAGCTCATCCCTACCCACAACTTTGAAGATGTTTTTTTTTTTATTGTGAAGAAAACTACAAATAAGACAAAATAACAGAAAAAGTCAATGTGACATAGCGTTTTCTTTGATGGCCAAAAAGTTCAATTTTAGTCTCATCAGACCAGAGCACCTTCCTCCATACATTTTGGGAGTCTCCCACATGCCTTTTCGCAAACTAAATACGTGCCATTTTGTTTTTTGCTGAAAGTAATGGCTTTCTTCTGGCCACTCTGCCATAAAGCCCAACTCTATGGAGCTTACAATGTGGGTAAGTGTGGCGCTAAAAAATACATGTGCGTTATTGGGCAAAGCCTGACAAAATAGACATCTGAAAGGCAATATGCGCAATAAAGTGTATTAATGAAACACAAAATTAATCGTGTATAAACTATTAACTAGGCACTAGTAGAAATGGGTAGTGCAAAAGTGATAATAGGGGCAATCTATGTGTTGAAGTGTATCAATAGAACACTAAAGGACCCTGTATAAACTGATAGCTACCACTAGCAGGAATGGGTCACTGTGAGATGGTGATAGAAAAATTTAAGAGGATAATTACTCACTATAGATCCCAAATCAATTTGGAAAAGACGTGAAAAAATAAACTAACCAGGACATCTTAAAGATGCGGTGACACAAATATATGATAAACATAAAGTGAAAAAGGTAAAAATAAGAATGATACGACACATTAACAACATGAACTGCTGTCAAAGCTAAAAGTCCAGCGTGAACTTATAAGTAACTGACATAACTAGAAGTCCAACATAAATGAATGGGTAGGCATCTAGGAATGTGGTTGGGAAGGTCAACAGCAACCGGAAACAGTGGTATGGGACCCTTAGATCCGGGAATGGCATCCACAGGGTAAAGTATCCAACTTATATGTGAAAGGGATAGGCAAAAATACCCTTACAGCAGCAGCAGCTGAAGATGATGGAAAAAACTGCGGCACTCACCGACCGAACCTCTCTGGTCTCAGCAACTCCCGGTATCCACCAGAGAGGTTCAGTCGGTGAGTGCCGCAGTTTTTTCCATCATCTCCAGCTGCTGTGGAATCACCTCTCCTCCCCATAGATTTGATGGTGCTCCTAGGGATCATTAAAGATTTGAATTTTTTTTATAACCTAACCCTGACTTGTACTTCTTAACAACATTGTCCCTTACTTTTTTGGAGAGTTCCTTGGTCTTCATGGCAGTGTTTAGTGGTGCCTCTTGCTTAGGTGTTGCAGCCTCTGGGGCCTTTCAGAAGGTGTGTATATGTAATGACAGATCATGTGACACTTAGGTTGCACACAGGTGGACATCAGTTCACTAATTATGTGACTTCTGAAGGTAATTGGTTGCACCAGAGCTTTTTAACGGGCTTCATAACAAAGGGGGTGAATACATACACACATTCCAATCAGTTTTTATTTCTGAAAAATAGTTTTATGTATATATTTTTCTATTTTTACTTCACCAACTTAGACTATTGTGTTCTGATAAATCACATATAATTCAGATTAAAAAATTATTGAATTAAAGGCTGTAATGTAACAAAATAGGTAAAAAGCCAAGGGGGTGAATACTTTTGCAAGGCACTGTATGTAGCACCCTCCTAGTTAGGCTTGTAGGCTGGTTGCCTGCAGTGTATTAGTTAGGGAGTTGACTGGCCCAGATGGGGGAGGGTTAATGTTCTGCACTTTTTGGACCCTGCCTATCTCTCCTGTAATATATATATATAAGGGAGGAGGAAGGCCAGTTTTGAGGCTTGCTGGCTCGCCCTCGTCCTGCTCAAGAAGATGCCGGGGGGAGAAGGGGGGACTGCTGTGCCCAGCAGTCCATCAGAGGACACTGGGAGTCCGGAGAACTATCAAGTCTTGGAGGATATCATGATTGACCTTGTTGAGGTATGCCTGGGCAGCCTAGTTGAGTTATCGCACAGTAATGTTCTGGTTGGACTTTGCAAGATGTTCAGTGAAGTTGCATCAACTGTTTTAAGCCTGCTCTAAAGTCGCTTAAAGGGGTGCAGGAAGGGTCCTGGCATATAAAAGAACAAGGCTCAGTAAAGCACATGTGAGGTATGAAGCAAAGCAACTAAGGAAGGTGTACTTAGCAAGAGTGGCAGGAGGAGTCATGCCGTTTGCTGTGGATAACCAGAAATAGTGCAAGGTACGTTGCAGCCAGTCTTGAACCGTGGTACCTGGTGACCTCCGGTATTGAGGGAGTCGTTAATCTGAATCCATCCCTAGCATTTGGTTTCCTAAAGCTGCCGGGAGCAAGCACATGATATGGGGACCTTTGTGCACCTGGCCATATGATACAGGAGAGAAGGAAAGAGAGAGAGAGAGATAGAAAGTTAACACATGAGGTCTGTGCTAGGCGCATGGCAGGACCCCATTCTGTCACTAGGAGTGAGATGACGGAGGTACGCTGGACTGGTGGAGAGGGCCCAGGATCAAGGGTGCCCCTCCTAAATGTAATATACAGAAGAGAAGTGTGTGTAGTATAATGGGACAGCACTCTACAGAAGGTCTCTATGTAACTAACTGCTGCACACAGTGTGCGGCTCATCTCTAAGTCGGGGAACCGCCATCATGTTTGATTCTCACATGAATGAGGCCTGGTCCCAGGAATTGATGAGCCCACTCCACGTGAACAGGTACCCACCACGTGCAGGGTGCAGTGACCCTGCCCACAGGCTGCAAGGTAAATTTAATGTTGGTTCCTTCTGTAATCAAGGGAGCAGGGGTTGTTTGGCCTGCTCTGTTCAGGGTTTTACAGTCTGAGTTTGATTGCTTCCCCCCCTGCCTCTTGAAAGAAGCTTCTGAAGTTTAGGGAGGGAGAACTCAAGGGGATAGCCTGAATATTGATCGGGGCCTAGCCAATCCCTGGGATAGTGTGCACAGATGGTGGTTCGGAAACTGGAAAAATGTCTAGCGCTCTGGAGATATTGTCTTTCCCCAGCAAGGAGAGTTGACACACTGAGGAGGGCAGTTGCCCCTCAGGCAACCTAAGAATTGGGTTAATGTTCTGCGATGTCTTAGGAGATGCAGTGCTGTGACCTGGAGGAAGCCTGCATCTGACTGCAGGATTTCTTTAGAGAGATGTGATCTAGAGAAGGACTGTTTCACTCACTGGCTTGTGCCCAGAGGAGACTGAAGGGTGCACAGCAGTCCTGGGAACTTGTGAGTAAAGATCCTAAATTGATCCCTGTGACTGTACAGTGTTTTGAAAAATACACTGGGTACCAGCAGCTGTGCACAAGAGCAAGGTAACCAGATGCCAGAGAGTCTTGCCCCATGGTCTTCAGCTGTAAGGGAATTGACCATTCAATATCCACATTCACTTATGGAGAAGTGTGTCCTCTAACTGCTATTTGTTAATCGTTTTCGGAGTATTCCATGACCCAACCCATCTCCTGTTCAAGTTCTACAAGCAATACATTACAAAAAAGACAGCCCCTAGACTGTTTATTGAATCTAGATTTCATGGACTGCTCCATGGGTGCACTGGTGGCCTCTGTACAGTTTGGGAAAGAACCAGTTAAAATCTGTGCCCTTTCAGGGGTAGCATTACATCAATATATTGCTACCCCCATAAGTGCCGCTAATTTCTCCCAGGTTCCTCCCTGTCACATAGTGCAGCGGCAGCTCGGCAAACAGCAGCATTCACTCCTTTGGCTCAATAAACAGTCTAGGGGTTGCCTTTTTCTGCACTTATAGCTGGTTAACTTGGATAGGGCAGGGAGCTGTGGGATACTCCATAACAGTGGTTCTCAGCCTCAGCCCTCAAGTACCCCCAACAGGCCATGTTTTGGGAATTTTTCATAGATAAAATAGCTGTCCAAAATACCAAGCCATTGACTCTGATTTAAAGCACCTGTGCAAGATAAAGCAAAACCTGCAAACAGGACCTGTTGGGGGTACTTGAGGACTGAGGTTGAGAACCACTGCTCCAGAACACTGAACAGTAATGTCAGCCCAGGACACTCTTCACTCTGTAGCTACTTCTCAGTACAGTCCCCTCAACCATATTTTAGGGAATGGACAGCACTGGATCAACATAAACCAGGCAAGCATTAGTTATAATGCACCAGGGGATCGACAGCAGCACAGTCATCCAGGTCCTGCTCTCAGGTCTGTACTCACAAGTCCTTAGGTAATTGAATGCCTTCCTCCTGAATCAGGCAGACATTTCCACGATGAACTCTCCAGACTGGACCCAAGCTAAAGTCCCCCTTCTTCTTTAGCTTCAGAGATTTCCTTGAGTGGTTAGGCCCCCCAGCTTTAGAGCCCAGTCACAAGTGCGACTTCTGTGACCCTGGTAGTTTTTTATTTTTGTTGTTTTATTTTTTTAGGTAGGTGGCAGAAGCTGCATGTGGAGGAAGCGATGCCCTCCGTCTCCCTCCTGCAGCTGCTGAATGTCTGCGGGAGGGAGAGGAGGAGAAGTGGGCATTCAGCAGCTACATGGAGGGATCGGTTCCTCTACATAGTGCTGCCCCGCTGCCCTCCTATCCAGGCATACAGGGGGGGAGGGGCATACGGGTCCCCTGGAGCATGGGACCAGGTCGCAATGGCGACCCCTGTACAAATGCCCCTACATATATATATATGACTCTTTCCTGACATCCTCCTTACATACTTTTAAATACTTACACAACAATGTACATAGCTGAATGCATGCTTCTAATAGTACGCAATAAGTGGTAAAGGAGGGAAGAGAGCCCTGGGGGTAGTCTGTATTATGTCACATGGGCTGCAGCCATAGAATCTGACACTGGTATCTTTCATTTCCTTTCAGACAACCTTCAAAAATGCCACCACTCCCTCCATGTTGTGGCCTCATCATCGCGGCTTCCCGCCAGCCAGGTGAGTGTACAAGCAATGGCAAATTACAGCATGAACGCCCCCCCTCCACCCCCGTGGGATCCGCTTGGAAGCTGGAAATCACTGTAGTAGAGACCGATGCTACAGTGATCTCTACTAGCTTTAGGGGCCCTTGCTGAGCAGCTGCCCTGCTGCATTCTGAGCACAGGAGGTTGGCCACTGGGCACTGGCACCATTCAGATATTGCATTGCATTTTCTCAATGAGGAAGGTGGAAAGGCAGGGTATTGCAGTCATGCTCTCCACCACATCCAATCAGGGAATCTTTTGCATTCCCTGAGAAGATGCAAAGAATTCTCTAAATTTTGCTCATGCCATGTGGATGACCTCCTGTGTTCACAATGCAGCAGGGACATGGAAGCTATTGGAGATCTCTGTAGCAGCGGCGCCTAATGTAGGGGTTTCCATACTCTAGAGGGATCTCACAGATATGATATATGCATAATTACATTGGTCCAAGCTTGAACAATGTAACTATGTAAAAATTGCCATAGCTGGAATTGTTCTTTAAGCTGTTGCTAGAGTTATGTTGCAGAGTTACCGCTATAATCTTTATATTCTGACACTCATACCTGTTTTTACCTACTGTTGTTCCCCTCCTTGGCTACTATGTCTTTAATGTGACCCTTTACCTCTTGCTCTAGCTTGTGCGATGTGCTTTGGTTTATTTCAGTAGTGTAGAAAGAAGAAAATAAACCTTTGGATATAATATATTACACCTGTCATGGTGACTGCAAGACCATCTTAGTGTAGATGCCGACAACACAGACATCATTGTGTCACACAATATTCAATTCTTAATGGGCAGTTGGAGTTCAACTCATATGCATAGCTCCCAACTGTCCCTGATTTGGAGGGACTGTCCCTGAATTGGAGCAATGTCCCTCTGTCCCCTCTTTCCTCCTCATTTGTCCCTCATATAGTTGTATATAAAATGCACTTTTTATCTTTCAAAAAGTGTTTCCCAGCGCGAAACCTTTCATCCAATTTCTAAATTGCTGCATTTGTAAACTTTATAAGCCAATATAAAGGAATAGTAGTGGTAAAAAAAAGCCCTTGTGGATTTAATTAACCTTCTTCTTTCTTTTTTTTTCTTTTTTTTTTTGTTAATTCTCCTTTGTTGGGAGGTATGCATATGTGGTACATCACACCCTGAGTTTACCATCATGGCAGTGCTGTTGCTACCAGGGAGTGTGATAGCTGATCCCTATCGGTCATCTCAGACCAGTAGCTCTTAGACCGAGATAGTGAGGGCCATCACTCTAAGTCAATGTGGCCTAGCTGCAGTGCACATGTGCGGGCAGGAAGCACCTGTCAGAAGGTGAGAGCGACGACTCTGTGTGCTACTGCTTGTTCTTTGGCCAATAAAAAGGCTGAGAGCTGAGAGAACAGCTTACTATATACTACAAGATTTTATCAGGCCCGCAACAAGTGTCTATGAAAATAATCTAGCTGGCTGGCATTGGAAGCGCCGATCTGTGTATCATAATATGGAGACTGCCAGCAATCCATAATCCTCCCGCAGTCCTCCTGATGGGCTCTCCTGGATGTGTAGGGTGAGTCTGATTGATATTCTTGGATGTAAGAGTAGATTTTGATGGGCACTCCTGGATGTAAGGAGATACTCTGATGGGCACTCCTGAATGTAAGGAGATACTCTGATGGGCACTCCTGAATGTAAGGAGATACTCTGATGGGCACTCGTGGATGTAAGGAGATACTCTGATGGGCACTCCTGGATGTAAGGAGATACTCTGATAGGCACTCCTGGATGTAAAGGGGACTCCTTTTAAGATTTTTTTTTGGCCAGTAAACTTTTAACATCCAAAATGTGGTCCTCAAACTTGAAAAAGTTGGAGACCCCTGAGCCAAACTAAGCACAGAGTTGGAAATCTCTTATCTCCTAATTGGTAATTTGGTATTTGTGTGACTGGTCCCTAGCTTGATTGAACGGTACTTTTAAAGAGTATTCATCTCCTAAGTGCTCACCAGAAATACAGCTCAAGTTACTGGACACCAGATATAATTGTGTGATTCTCCTGTGTGTGTGTCTAGTCCCTCTACAGGTGATCTGGGTTGACGTCCAGGTGAAAGGCTTTGTGGCGGATGTATCAGCAACTCTCAAGTATAAGAACAAGGAGGAGAAGGCGGTGGAAGCGGTCTTTGTTTTCCCCATGGATGAAGACTCCGCTGTCTACAGCTTTGAGGCCACAATAGAGGGGAAGAAGATTGTAGCTGACCTCCAGGAAAAGAAGGAGGTAATGAGGATTACAAGACGAACAAGAGAAACACATTACATTTTCACATGATTATACACTCTTATGCCGTGTACACACGACTGGACTTTTCATCGGACTGAACTCCGAAGGACTTTTCAAAGGAGTTCCGACGGAGTTCCAACGAAACGGACTTGCCTACACACGATCATACCAAACTCTGATTGTTTTGAACGTGATGACGCATGACCGGACTAGAATAACGAGTCAGTCGGAAAGATTTGAAAAATGTTCTATTTCTAAAGTCCGTCAGATTTTTCTACAGAAAAGGTCCAATGAAGCCCACACACGATCGAATTGTCCGATGGATTCGTTCCGTCGGACCTTTGCTGTCGAAAAGTCCGGTCGTGTGTACACGGCATTAGGCTTTTCTTTAAACTGGATTGTAAGTATACATTCTTCTGCCGCATACACACGAGCGGACTTTACGGCAGACTTGGTCCGGAGAACCGGAGTCCGTCGGATAATTCGATCGTGTGTGGGCTCCAGCGGACTTTTTTTTCCCAAAAGTTCGACAGACCTAGAAATGAAACATGTTTCAAATCTTTCTGACGGACTCGAGTCCGGTCGAAAAGTCCGCTCATCTGTATGCTAGTCCGACGGACAAAAACCAATGCTAGGGCAGCTATTGGCTACTGGCTATCAACTTCCTTGTTTTGGTCCGGTCGTAGGTCATCATGTACCAATCTGTCGGACTTTGGTTGATCATGTGTAGGCAAGTCCGTTCATTTGGAAAGTCCGTCGAAAAGTCCCCCAGACCTAGTCCGTCGAAAAGTCCGCCCATGTGTATGCGGCATTAGGCATGTAGTACAATCATTTGGTCACCTTTTGCTTTTCACGTTGATGACCGAGACCTTGTGGAGACCCATAATTCTATGGCCAAGGCTGTAAACTGCCCACAAAGGGCTCTGCCATTTGATGGTTGAATAGTAATGTACTCTTAACATTTGTCCATGTTGCTTTGTAGATGAGATATAGAAAGTGTGGTCACCAGTTTGGCTGAAGTATCTACAGATCTTCCAATGTATATCAGGTTTTGTGATCTTCAGTCACAGTCGTCGGCTGTTACTTCCTTTCTATTTTGGGAGAATTAACAGAAAAGCTAGACACAAATTGTAGAGTTAGCTGGAATTTGGTAAAGCAAATAATGCTGTACAGTACACTATAAGACACCATAGCTGGATATACTCAAATATAACTAAAATCATATATTATATATAATAGAAACTGTGTATATAGATCATATTCACAGATCTAAATTGCTGTAAAAGTGTTTAATATACACAAAAGTAACAGTTTTACTGCTATTCCTACTCTTCTCCAGGCTCACAAAACCTATGATGAAGCCATCAGCCGAGGTGAACAAGCCTTCCTCCTGGAGGAAGATGAGAGCTCGGCAGACATCTTTAGATGCAGTGTCGGGAATCTCCCTCCTGGTCAGGAGGCCGAGGTCACTTTAAAATATGTGCGGGAGTTGCCAGTGGAGGCAGATGGAGCTGTGCGTTTTGTACTCCCGGCCATCCTCAACCCGAGATACAGCCCAAAAGGTACAAGTACAAAGCATGCAGTTTTTTTTTTCAATGTAATGCTTTTATTTGCTCTTCTGAATAGAACACTAACCCTAAAGTAAACTTGACATGACCTAAAATGTTTCTAAACAAGTGCAGACACTAAGAACCCTGTGTTAGCCTTTAATCTAGTTCCTGTGTACCTGTGGAGCCTTTTGCATCATAGACCCCGGTTTTACACGGGACCTTGTCTTCTGTCCATATTGTAGCTGAAGCACTAAACACAGTCAATTGAATTTCAGATACTTGGGCTTTAAATGCCAGAACTTCTGTGTGCAGTAGGGTAGATTAGCCATTTTTTGTTTTTCAAGATATTTTTTTGCTTCGATCAAGACTTCATCTATACACTGCATGAGCTTGTCTCTTTATGCAGCTATCCAGATTGGTGTGTCCTCCACTGATGTGGCTAATGTGACCTTCAGCCACTGGGCTTTGCTTGCGGTGCATTCCAGGGTACAGTCTTAGTTCGCCATAGAGTACTAGCTTAGAGCTGTGGCACAACCTTTGGGTAGGACCCTATCTCTGAAGACTAATTATGAGTATGCTATGGGTGGAGTATTGAAAACTACTACAGTATATTTATTAGAACTGTTGGACTCCATTATTGTAGCGATCACCCCTGAAAGGGCCGCTGGTTTGTGTCCCTGGTTCTTTCCCCAGTTATGGCAGCAGCAGCTAGGTACACAGCAACAGTCACTCCATGGCTCACTAAGCAGTCTAGGGGTTTGTCTTTTGTAGATTTATTGCTGAATAAACTTGGATAGGGATGAAGGGAGCTGTGGAATACTTCAGTTGCACAATGCAATGATATGAGGATACTCTTTACTATGTCAAAACTCTTTAGCTCGGTCCTTCTAGCAGCATCCAGGAGGTAACCTGGCTCTAGTTATCTAGAGCAGTGGTCTCCAAACTGTGGACTGGGGGGCTGGATGCGGCCCTTTGCATGCTTTTATCTGGCCCTTGAGGCATTATTCCCCCTCACTGTCAGCAACAGTGGGGCATAGTTCCTGCCACTGACACCAATGATGAGGCACTATTCCTCCCACTGACACTAGCGATGGGGCTCTATTCCTCCCACTGACACCAATGATGGGGCATAATTCCTCCCACTGACACCAACAATGGAACACTATTCCTGACATCAAGGTTGGGACACTATTTCTCCCACTGACACTAATGATGGGGCACTATATTTCCCACATATAGTAACAATGGGGAACTATTACGGCCCCCCAGGGGCCTAAATAAAGGGGGGGGGGTCAGGGCCGTTCAAACCCCCCCCCCCGAGCATCCTGGCAAAATGCCCAGTGTCCCTGCTGTTTAGCCTCAGCATCAGCACAGTAAAAGCAATCAGAGTTTCGGAGTGCAGCAGCCAGCCCCCCCTCTATTGTGCCACATCCCCTCACTTTCATAAGGGGTCCCCCTGAAAAGCATGAAATTACTGCGAGGCCTCAAATCCCGGCAATTGACAGTGTATGGTTGACGGAACTCCTAGACTCCTTCTTGAGGTATCATATGACACAGCCGAAGGGAGACTGGGGATGCAGAAGTTTTCCTACTTCTGTGCTGTGCTGAATCTGAGGTCTGGTAAGTGGGGAGGCATCAATTTTCTGTTTTGGGAAGGAGGAAGTGAGAATTTCAGCCCCAGGGAGTTTCTTTTGGTGGGGGGTTAAGGAAAGGGGAGTGGGTTTGCTTTTGGAGAAGGAGGGAGTTTCTTGTAGAGAAGTTTACAGGGGGTAGTTAATGGCAGGGATTTGTTTCCGGGAGGGAATTTGGTTGGATGAAGGAAGATTTTCTTCATATTTAGGAATCTTTGGGGTGGTGGATGGAGCCGAGATGGGATCGAGGGGATGGATGAAGCTGAGATGAGATCGGGGTGGTGGGTGGAGCTCGGTTGGGATCGGGGGGGTGGATGGAGCTGGAATGGGATCTTTGATTTGAGGGAGGGTTGGGGTTAGAGGATATGTGCTAGGGAGTGCTTTGGGAGTGAAGAGAAATAGTGCTGGGGGTGTCAAATCTGCCTCCCTCCTTCTAGCACAAGTCCTCTTTAACCCAAAACAAAGCACCCTTCTACCACATATCCTATAACCCCCACCTCCCTCGCTAAAATGTACTCCTGGCAGCATAATTGTTACGTACACAGTGCCAGGCCTCCAACCCCCCCCCCTCCATTACAATGTCCCACAAGACTCCTGTTATTACAGACCTCAGCCCCGGCCCCTGGGCAGATGCTGTAGCATGCTGTCCCTGCTCCTCCTCGGCTCTTCCTCTCGGTCTGTGTACTTGTCATGTCAGAGCCGAGGAGAAGGTCTATAGTCCAGTGTGCAGTGAGTGCAGCTGGCGGGCAGAGGAATGTGATTGTGGCTTGTGGGACCGTGACAATCAGACCTCGGGCACCCTGCCTGTTTGTCTGGCTCGGTCCCTCCCCGCACATCGCATGTAGCTAAAGAAATCTCAGAAGGGAAGGAGGAAGAGGAGGGAGCCGCTGTGCTGCTCTCAATGTGGCGCCGGTGTCAGTCTAGGCTTGGTGTCACCCGGGTTCGGGCCGCACCCCCCTGCACCCCCATAGCGACTCCACTGATGAGTGCACTACCGCACCACAACTGCCTGCATTGCGTTCTATTCAGTTGAATGGGGATAATCTTTGCTGCGCTGTATTGCAAACAAAATGTAGGTACATGGGAATCCTGCCTATATTCAAAAATTGTAGCACTCACCGCATAAATATCGGGGGTATGTAATCAAAACAAGGGACAAAAACAAGGGACAAAAAACTAGGCTGGATAATTCCTGAAGGGAACAGTGTGATTTCGTAAACACAGAAATGTGTCACTCTGTTACATTCCAGAAATGATACAGTCTAAGCGACCAATGATAAGGTGTAAAGTCATACCACAGTCAGTCAAAGATAGAATAATCATAGAAGGCGGACACACTGGGAAAAAGGATAATCCAAAAATTGAAGACAATTAGGGGAGAAGAAAAAAAAAATAATAATCTTCTCCTCACAAAGAAAGAAAGGTTGATATTGTATCCTCAAATGTATGGAAAGTCCTGCTGTATGATCCTGATTGGTAAAAAACATGTGGTTAAACGATGACAGACACTGATTACAGATGGATGGATCACTAAGCATTTCAATCCCGAGCTTGTCAGGTATATAACATAAGCAGGAACGATCACATAGGTACCGTCAGTGCAGGGCTGGACTGGGACAAAAATGTGGCCCCGGACTTCATCCAGACCGGCCCACTTTAATTTGGCAAACACACACAAAAACGGTATATAAACTTTACGCAATTGCGCAAAAAAATAAGTAAAAACATTCCACTGTATGTATAAATAGCTTTTTTTATTATTTAGAGAAAAAGATGCATTCCAACATTACAGACACCTTTAGAATGAAATGCGTAAGTTACACTCTGTTCAATGGCAGGTGTCATAAATAAGGAAAGCAGTTATAAATAACAACTTATGTTTGAATATAATATTAACAAGAAACAGTTCAAACAATAACTGCAGTGCTGCTGCCAAGAATGCCAGTACTGCCACTGGTCACTGATGAATGAATGTACTGCCACTGGTCACTGATGAATGAATGTACTGCCACTGGTCACTGATGAATGAATGTACTGCCACTGGTCACTGATGAATTCATCAGAGACCAGTGGCAGTACATTCATTCATCATCAGTGATCATGACCAGCAGTGACAGTACATTAATTCATCAATGACCATGACCAGTGGCTGCAAATTCATTCATCAGTGACCATGACCAGCAGTGGCACTAGTAAATTCATTCATCAGTGACCATGACCAGCAGTGGCACTAGTAAATTCATTAATCAGTTACCGCGACCAGTGGCAGTAAATTAATTCACCAGTGGCATTAAATTATTCATCAGTTACCATGACCAGTGGCATTAAATTATTTATCTGTTACCGTGACCAGTGGCATTAAATTATTCATCAGTTACCAAGACCAGTGGCATTAAATTAATCATTTACCGTGACCAGTGACATTAAATTATTCATCAGTTACCATGACCAGTAACATTAAATTACTAATCCGTTACCGTGACCAGTGGCATTAAATTATTCATTAATTACCGTGACCAGTGACATTAAATTACTAATCAATTACCGTGATCAGTGACATTAAATTACATTAAATTACTAATCAGTTACTGTGACCAGTGGCAATAAATTATTCATCAATTACCGTGACCAGTGACATTAAATTATTCATCAGTTACCGTGGTCAGTGGCATTAGATTAATAATTGACCAGTGGCATTAAAACTGGTCATGGTAACTGATTATTAATTTAATGCCACTGGTCAATTATTAATTTAATGCCACTGGTCATGGTAACTGATGAATAATTTAATGCCACTGGTCATGGACCAGTGGCATTAAATTATTCATCAGTTACCATGACGAGTGGCAGTACATTTACAGTACATTTACCCCTCCCCCCGCCATGCTGCATATTACAGTTACTATTACATATTACTCAGTTACTTTAGTATTAATCATGCCATGCAGCCTGCATCCCGTATAGCATCTGATTAGCTTATTTAGTGCTTACTTGAATCACACTATCGATTTGGTCCCTGTCTATACTTGCTGCAACTTGGTTCTGGTTCCGAATCCTCCTCCTCAGCGGCGCTGGCTCGGCCTCGGCTCCTCTTGGTTGCAGTCTTGCAGGCTTGCTACGCTACGCTCCTGGCTCCGCCTCCTCCTATGTCCCCGGGCCGCCTCTGCCCTCCAGCTGTGAGTGACGTCACGTGCCGGGACAAAGAGGCCGAGGCTGTAATGTTAAGGGGAGTGTTAGGGGGAGTGACGAGTGAGTGGCAGCGTCATGATGATGGTGCTTGTGTGACACCGCCCACCGGGTGCAGGAGCGGAGCCGCCCGGCGTTATTCTAACACAATAACAATGGAGAGTCGGAGAGAGAAGTGTAGTGGCCCACTGCCAATCGGCCCACCGGGAAACTCCCGGTAGTCCCGATGGCCAGCACAGGCCTGCGTCAGTGTAACCAAGAGCCAGGGTTCCCACAGCATGTAGGTATAACATCCAAGCAATTGTAATAATACATTTACATGGTGGTTACTCAATGATACCGGATCACACAGAGAACTCTCCAGTGTGAAATGAGATTCAATCTGTTGGTCTGTATGTAATAGCCATAGATCTCCAGTTGATGATCGTTCATCTGTGATAAAGATAGTGATTTCTCATCCAAGATAGATTGACCAATATGTGTCAGGCTATTCGAAAAGCCGATGGAGTAATAAAATCCACAGTCACAGTGTCTGTTCTCTGTGATAAAATATCAATTGGTCTCCATGTTGAGGTCAATCACGCTGATAAATTCAGAATAGATGTATCATTAGGTTCATCAAAATCATCAGGTTCCAGCTCAGTCCTTCAAGCCCATCATAGGGTGTCAGCTAGTGGTAGGGGGGCAAAAAACGGGGGTGTCCATCCCAGCAATAAGAGCTAAACGCTTACATGTTTCATTCCTTAATTTGTGGAACTTCGTCAGAGCTTGGGGATTTGTCAGTCATCGTCTGTTTAAATAAGGGGCCACAACCCACCTCTAATTATGTGAAATTAAAAACAGATGCATCCCATCCATCAGAACTCAGTAAATAATGTGATAATCAAAGTGTTTTAAAAGTTCCATGTACCGGAGTGCTGCCCTGCACACACAAATATAAATGCACATAAAAGCATGTATATAAAACATTTATAGAACAATCCTTCAAGACCAGCGAAATCTTGAGTAATATAAATATCAGCTCATTAGAGCATAAAAATGATAACTCTCAGGTCAAATGACAATCCTACAGGTTACAGTGCCATATTGATCTTAAAACTAAACCTGATTTTAGATATTAGATAGTCTAATGTCATATTATAAAGGGAGCATAGAACAAAATGACAGAAAAAAACAAAAAAACAAAACAAATTGCAAGTATGTATCCATTAAGTTTAAACAAAGAACACATGTAGCAGTGCTAATCTGTGTGCATTTTGTGTGTGCTTTGTTTTTTTTTGTATTTTTTTTTTCTGTCATTTTGATATGATTTTACACCTTATCATTGGTCGCTTAGACTGTATCATTTCTGGAATGTAACAGAGCGACACATTTCTGTGTTTAGGGAATCACACTGTTCCCTTCAGGAATTATCCAGCCTAGTTCCTCGCCCCAGGTGGCTTGGGGTACTGTTAGGTGCTTATAGGGGGTCTTTTATATTGGGGGAGGGAGGGATATACCCACTGCATTTATCCCTATCTTTAGAGATATTTCTTTATCACCCATCTATCTTTGGGGAATTGTTTGTATTCATAGGTGTGCGCAGCCTATTACATTAGGGTGTGCACCTCAAAGCTCCAACACATATGCATTTGACATATATTTACCAGCCTCTTCCCCCCCC
Source organism: Aquarana catesbeiana (assembly GCF_042186555.1). Lineage (NCBI taxonomy): Eukaryota > Metazoa > Chordata > Amphibia > Anura > Ranidae > Aquarana > Aquarana catesbeiana. The sequence continues at coordinate 949,700,768 of NC_133324.1, read as the reverse complement.
CTCTCCATCCTGAAACAATGGGAGGAAGGGGGAGCAAGAGAGCACATGGGAGACCCAGGGAAATGAGGGGTGGCGGGAGTGGCATATATTAGTACCAATCCCCTATATTTTCCTCCTGTGGCAGCTGAATGTTGACAAAAGCGAGAGGAGAAGCCTACTTTCAGCTGCTGCAGGAGGAAAATACAGATCGGTTCCACTAAATTCCACCCACGCCACCTCTCCTGTCCAGGTTCTGAGGGTCGGCAAGGAATAATTGTGGTTTACCTGTTGCCTGCCCACCATTGACAGGTTGCCAACCCAAGGATTAGGGTGTGCCCAGGCACACCTGGCACACCCCTTGCGCACGCCTATGTTTGTATTATTAGGAGTTTCCCCCCGTTTTATAGGGACTCTTTAGGGATATAGGGATTTTAGTATTGGTGTTTGTATTTTGCTCTTTCTTAGCGAATAAACATTTTTGTAGTATAACTCTTTAGGGTGTGTGTTGTTATCACTCTGTTTTTTTATTTTATTTTTTTTGTCCCTTGTTAGCTGTATTGCAAAGCCTCATGGCCCCACTCTGCTTTCACATGTTTTTACCGTACCTCCCCCAACATAAAAGTCTAAATGATGCCTTTAAGTTTGAAAGACCTGAACCCTCCCCAGGAGAAAAAAAAAATATCTACGGCCCTAACGCCCCCCAATGCCAATAATGGGGCATTGTGTACTCCCATTGATGCCAGGACATTTTCTTCCCCCACTGGCAAAGGTTCAACCCCCCCCAAAGTTTGAAGGACAGTAAACTGGCCCTTTGCTTATAAAGTTTGGAGACCCCTGCTCTAGAGGAAATGTCTTGAAACAAACAAACAAGCACTGACACCAATACTCAAAGTATTAGCATTACTTGCTGGGGAGTAGGGATGAGCTTCGTGTTCGAGTCGAACCCATGTTCGACTCGAACATCGGCTGTTCGATCGTTCGCCGAATTGCGAACGATATGGGCCGTTCGCGCAAAATTCGTGTGGCGCGTCACGGCCCATAATTCACTGCGGCATCGCAGTGCATTGCTTGCTGATGATTGGCCAAGCATGCACTATGACCCGCATGCTTGGCCAATCACAGCGCCGCCTTAACAGAGAGCCATAATTGGCCAAAGCCAAGGAGGCTTTGGCCAATTATGGCTCAGGGGATTTAGTATACGCCCCACACTATATAAGGCCGCCTGCACGGCGGCCCTGTGCAGTGTGTTCTGGTGTGCTTAGAGAGAGAGAGACAGTGTCATTTCATTTGAGTTAGCTAGATTAGGCAGGACAGTCAGTCAGTTAGCTGCACTTAAAGTGTATTGTGTATATATATGCATCCCAGGTGTTGCATATATATATATATACACTGTATTCAGTTTAGCTAGATCCGTTCCTGTTATCTTCTAGACTATTTACATTTAGTGCAGTGCGTCCTGCTCACAGTGTTCAGCTAGATCCGTTCCTGTTATATTCCTACTGACAGGCAGGCTTGTCTTGTTACAGTATTTTGAAGAAAATTACTGGTGTTCTTTTGATCCTATTAGTACCACAGTCAGGCAGCTAGACTATTTACATTTAGTGCAGTGCGTCCTGCTCACAGTGTTCAGCTAGATCCGTTCCTGTTATCTTCTTACTGACAGGCAGGCTTGTCTTGTTACAGTATTTTAAAGAAAATTACTGGTGTTCTTTTCATCCTATTAGTACCACAGTCAGGCAGCTAGACTATTTACAGTTAGTGCAGTGCGTCCTGCTCACAGTGTTCAGCTAAACCTACAAGTTAGTGGGGTGCGTCCACCTCACAGTGTTCAGCTAAACCTACAAGCTAGTGGGGTGCGTCCTGCTCACAGTGTTCAGCTAGATCCGTTTCTGTTATCCTCTTACTGACAGGCAGGCTTGTCTTGTTACAGTAAATACAGCTACCTGAAGAAAATTGCTGGTGTTCTTTTGATCCTATTAGTACCACAGTCAGGCAGCTAGACTATTTACAGTTAGTGCAGTGCGTCCTGCTCACAGTGTTCTGCTAAACCTACAAGTTAGTGGGGTGCGTCCTGCTCACAGTGTTCAACTAAACCTACAAGTTAGTGGGGAGCGTCCACCTCACAGTGTTCAGCTAAACCTACAAGCTAGTGGGGTGCGTCCTGCTCACAGTGTTCAGCTAGATCCGTTCCTGTTATCTTCTTACTGACAGGCAGGCTTGTCTTGTTACAGTAAATACAGCTACGTGAAGAAAATTGCTGGTGTTCTTTTGATCCTATTAGTACCACAGTCAGGCAGCTAGACTATTTACAGTTAGTGCAGTGCGTCCTGCTCACAGTGTTCTGCTAAACCTACAAGTTAGTGGGGTGCGTCCTGCTCACAGTGTTCAGCTAAACCTACAAGTTAGTGGGGTGCGTCCACCTCACAGTGTTCAGCTAAACCTACAAGCTAGTGGGGTGCGTCCTGCTCACAGTGTTCAGCTAGATCTGTTTCTGTTATCTTCTTACTGACAGGCAGGCTTGTCTTGTTACAGTAAATACAGCTACCTGAAGAAAATTGCTGGTGTTCTTTTGATCCTATTAGTACCACAGTCAGGCAGCTAGACTATTTACAGTTAGTGCAGTGCGTCCTGCTCACAGTGTTTTGCTAAACCTACAAGTTAGTGGGGTGCGTCCTGCTCACAGTGTTCAGCTAAACCTACAAGTTAGTGGGGTGCGTCCACCTCACAGTGTTCAGCTAAACCTACAAGCTAGTGGGGTGCATCCTGCTCACAGTGTTCAGCTAGATCCGTTCCTGTTATCTTCTTACTGACAGGCAGGCTTGTCTTGTTACAGTATTTTAAAGAAAATTGCTGGTGTTCTTTTGATCCTATTAGTACCACAGTCAGGCAGCTAGACTATTTACAGTTAGTGCAGTGCGTCCTGCTCACAGTGTTCTGCTAAACCTACAAGTTAGTGGGGTGCGTCCACCTCACAGTGTTCAGCTAAAGCTACCTGTAGAAGGTTGGTGGTGTTCTCATACTACAGGCAGGCAGTTGATTTTGCTAGCTGCAGTATCAGTACATATATATATATATATATATATATATATCCCAGCTTAGTGCAGCTACAGGCCATTAGTATGTCTGGAAGGCCAAGAAGGAGAGGCAGACAGTCACAAGCCAATAAGAGAGGGCAAGCAGGCTCTGTGTCTAGTGCTGGTCGTGGAGACGGTGCATCCTCATCAGCACGTGGCCATGGGACACGCTTGGCCTTTTTTTCGGCAGCTGGCCATGTTGAGCCGCAACATGCGGAAGACTTGGTCGAGTGGATGACCAAGCCGTCCTCATCCTCCTCATCCTCTCTCACCCATGCCCAGGGTACTTTGTCTGGCAAAGCAGCGGCCTCTTCCCTCGGCTCAATGTCATCAGTGACTCCTTCCCTAGCCCCACCATGTCCTCCTGAGGAGTCCCTCGAACTGTTTGACCACAGTGTTGGGTACATGCTCCAGGAGGATGCCCAGCGTTTGGAAGGCTCTGATGATGATACTGAGCTCGATGAAGGCAGTAACACGAGCACGGACAGAGGGGGTGCCCAAGAAGGACAGCAATCTGGCAGTCATGCTCCCCCTGCTGCAGCATACTGCCAGGTTTGCTCCAGTGATGAGGAGGGAGGGGATGATGAGGTCACTGACTCAACGTGGGTGCCTGATAGGAGAGAGGAGGAGGAGGAGGAGGAGGAAGCGGCACATCACCAACGAGGCAGGATGCCCTCCAGGGGCCAGCCTAAGGGCAGCACATTGACTGCATCACACCCCAAAGCTCCACATGTGCAGGGCGCTGCAGTCTCTGCGCGTTATTCAAAAAGTTCTTTGGTGTGGGCCTTTTTTGAGACGAGTGCATCAGATCGCACCGCTGCTATTTGCAACATATGTCTCAAGCGTATCTCGCGTGGCCAAAACATCTCCCGCTTGGGTACCACATGCTTGACCAGACATATGTTGACCTGCCATGCAGTTCGTTGGCAAGCGTATCTAAAAGACCCACACCAAAGAACAAAGAGGACCTCTGCTTGCTCCTCATCAGCTGAGATTTCCAACCCCACTAGACCTTCAGTCCTCTCTGAGACCTGCACTGAGAGGAATGAAGGTGTAGAATTAGGTGTGTCACAGCCACGTACTTGTGGGCAATCTGATTTTGGTACACCGACGTCAGATTGTACCAGGCAAATTTCCCTGCCCCAGCTGCTGCACCGCCGAAAGAAGTTTGCTCCCAGCCATCCACATGCCCAACGGTTGAATGCTAGCTTGGCAAAATTGCTAGCACTTCAACTGCTGCCTTTTCAGTTGGTAGACTCTGCCCCCTTCCGTGAGTTTGTGGAATGTGCGGTTTCTCAGTGGCAGGTACCCAAACGCCACTTTTTCTCACGGAAGGCGATTCCGGCTCTCTACCAGCATGTGGAAGGCAATGTCCATGCCTCGCTGGACAGGGCGGTCAGCGGTAAGGTGCATATTACCGCTGACTCATGGTCCAGCAGGCATGGACAGGGACGTTACCTAAGTTTCACGGCGCATTGGGTGACTCTGCTGGCAGCTGGGAAGGATGCAGGACAAGGTGCAGTAGTGTTGGAGGTTGTTCCGCCACCACGCCTCCAAAATGCTAATGATTGTGACACACCTCTCTCCTCCACCCCCTCCTCTTCTTCTTCCTCCATGGCCTTTTCCTCGGAACCAGCGGTGCTCCGTAGTCGTTCAAGGGGCTACGCAAGTACGCAGGCCAAAAGATGCCATGCGGTGCTGAGCTGGTGTGCTTGGGGGATAGGAGCCACACTGGGGCAGAGGTTCTGTCAGCTCTGCAGGGGCAGGTTCAGAGGTGGTTGACGCCACGCCAACTTAAGGCAGGAATGGTGGTTTGCGACAATGGCACCAACCTCCTCTCTGCCCTCCGACAGGGACAAATGACCCATGTGCCCTGTTTGGCTCACGTCCTTAACTTGGTGGTGCAGCGGTTCTTGGGCAGGTACCCGGGCTTACAGGATGTCCTGAGGCAGGCCAGGAAAGTCTGTGTGCATTTCCGCCGGTCATATAATGCCAGTGCTCGGCTGACGGACCTCCAAAAGGAGTTTAACCTGCCCAAGAACCGCCTAATCTGTGACATGCCCACCAGGTGGAACTCAACGTTGGCCATGCTGCAGCGGCTGCACATGCAGCAGAGGGCCATCAATGAGTACCTGTGCGACTATGGCACCAGGACAGGGTCAGGGGAGCTTGTTTTTTTTTCCCCACGCCAGTGGGCCATGATCAGGGATGCATGCACTGTCCTGTCACCATTTGAGGAGGCCACGAGGATGGTGAGCAGTGACAGTGCATGCATCAGTGACACTGTCCCCCTTGTCCACCTGTTGGAGCACACGCTGCGTGGAATAATGGACAGGGCACTTGAGGCAGAACAGAGGCAGGAAGAGGAGGACTTCCTTAGCTCTCAAGGCCCCCTTTATCCAGACAGTGTTCCTGCGTGCCCGCCGATCACACAGGAAGAGGACGAGGAGGAAGAGGAGGAGGAGGAGGAAGATTGTGTCAGTATGGAGGTGGAGCCTGGCACTCAGCATCAGCAGCAGTCTTTAAGGGATCAGTCCCAAGAAACACATGGACTTGTACGTGGCTGGGAGGAGGTGGCTGCGGACCATGTCGTCCTTAGTGACCCAGAGGACTCCGGACCGAATGCCTCAGCAAACCTACGCTGCATGGCCTCCCTGATCCTGCAAAGCCTGCGTAAGGATCCTCGTATTCGTGGTATCAAGGAGAAGGACCAATACTGGCTGGCAACCCTCCTTGATCCACGTTACAAGGGTAAGGTTGCGGACCTTATCTTGCCATCGCAGAGGGAGCAGAGGATGAAACATCTTCGGGAGGCCTTGCAGAAAGGTCTGTGCAACGCGTTCCCAGAGACTGGGAGGTTACAAACTCCTGTTTCTGGACAACGTGTTGCTGAGGCTTCGGTCAGTCAAAGAAGGAGCGGTGGAGAAGGTGGCCGTCTGACCGATGCGTTCAGACAATTTTTTGGTCCGCAGCCCCAAGGTATGATCGGTTCCAGCAACCATCGCCAGCGTCTGTTTTACATGGTGCAGGAATACCTAGGGGCAAGATCAGACTTGGACACCTTTCCCACCGAAAATCCTCTGGGTTACTGGGTCTTGAGGATGGATCACTGGCCAGAGCTTGCACAGTATGCAATTGAGCTACTGGCCTGTCCTGCATCCAGCGTTCTTTCGGAACGCACATTCAGTGCTGCTGGAGGCGTGGTAACCGATCACAGGGTGCGTCTGTCCACTGACTCGGTCGATCGACTGACCTTCATAAAAATGAATGAGTCTTGGATCACCACCAGCTACCAAGCACCTGATGCTGATGTAACCGAATAATTTTTTTTGAAATCTCAGATCCCTTCAAAGACTGCCTATGCTGATGCTGAGTGACTATCCCTGAGTAATTATCCTCTTCCTCCTCAATCATCACGCTGATAGCTTGTAAGAACATTTTTGGTTCTGGGTGCCACCACCAGTGCCTAAGGCACAATTTTTCAGCCCCTGTTTAACAGGGGCGTGTAATTACGATTTTTGATGTAATACTTTGCAGCAGGGCTCGTTCCTGCATTCCAACTAGAGTGTCTGTGAGGGGTTGCAGTGCTGTGGCACCAGCACCAGTGCCTAAGGCCCAATTTTTCAGCCCTTGTTTAACAGGGGCATGTAATTACAATTTTTGATGCAATACTTTGCAGCAGGGCTCATTCCTGCATTCCAACTAGAGTGTCTGTGAGGGGTTGCAGTGTTGTGGCACCAGCAACAGTGCCTAAGGCCTAATTTTTCAGCTCCTGTTCAACAGGGGCATGTAATTACAATTCTTGATCTAATATTTCACAGCAGAGCCCTGTGAGGGCTTACAGTGTTGTGGCCACAGCAACACCTAAGGCCCAAATTTCTGCTGAGTATATAGGGCAGGACCCTACTTTCAAACAACTAACTTACAAACGACTCCTACTTGCAAACGGAAGGAGACAACAGCAAGTGAGAATAAATCTATCCCTAGGAATGGAAATTCTCTCCTGTAAGAGTTAATATGGGAAAAACATTTCTCCTTTCCACTGATGCTTTCCAATCCATTGGGACAAAAAGTGAGGTGAAATCTTCTGAAGAGGAGGAAAGACAGCAAAACAAATGTCACAGGGGTGATAACCCTTCCCTATGTTTTCCAAAAAGCTTAAAAAAGATTTTTTGGCTGGAGCTAAACACGTTAAAAATGTACCCGTTCAAAATTACAAAGAGATTCTACTTAACAACAAACCTACAGCCTGTATACTGCTGTTCAGAGTATATAGGGCCTGGTGGCCCCACACCTTTCCTTATTTTAATTTGGGTGCGGGGTTCCCCTTAATATCCATACAAGACCCAAAGGGCCTGGTAATGGACTGGGGGGTACCCATGCCGTTTGTCTCACTGATTTTCATCCATATTGCCAGGACCCGACATTACATTAAACCTGCAAGCAGTTTTAAATGAGATTTTTTCCTTTAAAAATGACATTTGGTGCAGGGACTGTTCTAAACACGGGAAACACGCGTCACTTTACAGGCATACTATAGACACCCCTCAGGTACGATATTTAAAGGAATATTTCACTTTTTTTTTTTTTACTTTAAGCATCATTAAAATCACTGCTCCCGAAAAAACGGCCGTTTTTAAAAGTTTTTTTTTGCATTGATACATGTCCCCTGGGGTAGGACCCGGGTCCCCAAACCCTTTTTAGGACAATACCATGCAAATTAGCCTTTAAAATGAGCACTTTTGATTTCGAACGTTCGAGTCCCATAGACGTCAATGGGGTTCTAACGTTCGTGCGAACTTTCGGTCCGTTCGCAGGTTCTGGTGCGAACCGAACCGGGGGGTGTTCGGCTCATCCCTACTAGGGAGACACTGAATTGAATGTGCAGTTGCTGCTGATCGTGTAAGCCGCTTACCATAGGAGCTCCACTGTTATCTCCTCTTGGATTACGGCTTACTAGCTACCATAGACAACACTATAGTCCCATAACATCTTTATAACTTCAATTACCCGGGTTGCTATCAGCTGCTGATGGTTATCCATCCGTTGGAGCCAGAGTAGAGAACTATATTCTTCATACAACAATAGCTGACGGACGTGACGCCTTTTGTGTTCGGTCTCGATCCGCTGACGATCTCGGTCTCGTGGTGGTGGCGCCGATATTCGGTTCTGGACCCCGGTGGCTAACTATTTTATCCTTCCCCCTCTCCTGAATCGGATGCCATGTGATGTTGACCCTATAACATTATGACGGATATACACCTCACCCCCAGCCCCTGAAGAAGAGGTTGCAATCATTATAAAATACCTCGAAACGCGTTGGGCCTGCACTGTCAATAGCTCCTTGCTCAAACAGCTTCCAAGGGTTAAGTGTAGTTCCGTCAATCTGTTTTGTATACCTTTGGTTGTATTATTGTTATTTGTACATTCTGGCATCCACAATATTTGTCGGTATTTGTGATCCCTATTTAGTATGTGTTATGCTTTCAATCTTTTGATATAATAAAAATTGGACATTTTTTATATACTTTTTGTCATACTTTTTGGAGACCTCACCCCTTTTAAAATCCCAACTAAGAGGAAAAAACTTTTTCCCAAAGTATTAGCAACTGACAGTTGCTAGGATCCAGCACTTAGCTCTGTATTGTTTTTTTTTTCAAAATTTTTCATTGCTGACATTCTTTTGTATACATTTTGGCTGTCAGTGGGGAAGCTCGCCGACAGCTGATGAATCATCGGTTGTTAAGGACGTGGTGGCCGGCTTCCCAGCCCGCACCTTAACAACCAGCTATTCTTCACACAGGATTCGAAATCGGTTGATCATTTTTTGACTGATCCGATTTAGAATCGTTGCAAAAATTTGGAATTCAGTAGAAAACGATTAGAGGAAACTAAGTTAAACAAATTTCACTGAAATTCGTTACTATTTAATTCGGAGTTTCGGATAGATCCAAATCTTCGAATAACCAAAAATGTGGCTTAATTTATATTTGGACTGAAACTGATTTCACATGTCTACGTCTGCCTGTCACAGTACGTATAGCATTTCCCTTGTGCTTGGGAGTATGAGCACCATAAGCACGCCCTGGTCCCTTCTTTTTTTTTTTATTGCAATTTTCAGTTTTAAAGTACAGAACAGAGCCTCTTGGGCATACCCAGGCTTAGCACACAACAAAACTAGAACTAAAATAAAAAAAAAACAATAAAAACAAGACTAAGACACCCTAAAACAACAAAATTTGTATGCTCTGACCCCCCCTCCACGCCTACTGAATTACAGGATTTACTCCAAACAACCCTCAGTGCCAAGCTCAGTGATGACCTGCACACTCTCCCAGAACCTAGGTACCCAGACAATCAACTACTTTGTGGGGCATATACACAAGGTTCTACTAACCAAGAAAGGATGAGTTGCATAGCCTGATACTCACTAGTCATCTAGAGAGTCTGTGTTTGTGGATGGAGATTCCACCCAAATATTCCACATTTTGTGCAACTTCCTAGCGCAACCTCTATAGATAAGTGGCCTTCAGTGGCGTCTCCAGCTTTCATATTTAGGGGGGGCACATGGGGGGACAGGGACAAAAATAGGGGGGCAACTATAAAACGCATATATATATATATATATATATATATATATATATAGATCTATATATCTATATATAGATCTATATATATCTATATATCTCTATATCGATATAGATATATATATATCTATATATAGATATATATCCTGGGGCCCTTTACTACGACCCTACAATGGCGCTTTCACATGTTCTGCAGTGAGCTCCCTTCCTACTGTATTGGAGCCCCCCCAGGGTGGCAGAAAACAAGAGATATATGTCACCAGCATACCAAGAAAATATAAGGATCCAAAGCAGTGGGGGAACTATCAGGGTTGCAAAGGTTGTCTTGCCTCCAGGCCCTGGTGTTCTGCCACTGTGGGGTTTCCTAGCCTCCTCTTGCTGTCCTGCCCCTGCTATTGACTGCTCTGGTCTGGCATCTCTTGGAATTTACAGGCTGGTTCTCCTGTCTTAAGGACGGGAGAAATCAGTCTGTTTTTTCAGTAACTGAGAGTCCTGGTGGAGTCCTTCCTGCAACTCGCTCTTCTCCCTGCCAACGTCCCTCTTAGACGTTGATTTAAAAAAAAAAAAAAATTTATTGGGGGGGGGGGGGGGGGCACATGGTGGGACACAGCATAATGTTGGGGGGGGGGGTCAGGACCCCCTCTGCCCCCCCCTAGGGACGCCATTGGTGGCCTTGTATAATGGGTAGGGCTGTGTTAACTAATCGCTTTCAAAAATTAATGGATGGTACAACAGGGGATTTCCACCGAAGCACAATGGGCTTGCGTGCATAGTAAAGTAGTAGTCCCAGAAGGGTTCTTGCCACCCAGCGGTGAGCCAGCGGGTCTGCAAGACCCAACAGACACACCTCCACCACCAGTGAAATTTGAATGGTGGTAACTGTTAAAAAAATGTGGTGACCTCAGTCTAGAAAGTTTTTATCTGTGGACAGGTCCAGAAAATTTGGATGAAATATGCTGAGGGTGCCACACACCGCCAATAGGAATCTGGAGTAGCTGGGTAGATTTTGTGTAACCGTACGGGTGTAAAATACACTCTATGTAGAATCTTGAATTGAATCAGTCTGTCCCTTGAGGAGACCAGTTGTGAGAAGGAGCCCTCCCACACGCCCTGGTCTTTTCTTGGTTCTGGAAATTGGTTTTTCCCTACAGAAGCTGATATGCACTTTGAACAGTGAAATATTTCCTTTTTTTATGTCTTCTAGATCATGATGTGAGTATAACAGCCACACGTCCTCAGGTGCCGATTGGTGAGATCCCGTACACGCTGAGCCTGAACGCTCACTTCCAGTCCACGTACGGCATCGCCAAGATCGAGTCAAAATGTAACATCACCCCCCTGGAGTACACGGATAGTGACAAGACCAGCGCCAAGGTGAGCGGGACACAAAATAGTATGAAGGCTCATTTCTTTTGTGGACTACATAGGAGATCTACAACATTCCACTACACAATGACGGGATTAAAATGTTTCAAGTCTTGTATGTCATGAAAGAAAATGACAAAATAAGTTTTTTTTTGAAAAAGAGCTCCTTTGTTATAATTTTGCAGTCCTCTCATGTGTTCATGTCACCCCTCAATAAACTGAAGATGATGGATTACCTACAATTATTTAATTTCACATTTTGTAGGTGTCACTGGCGGAGGGTCACAAGTTTGATCGAGATGTAGAATTATTGGCTTATTATACGGATGTGAACAAACCCAGCGTCACTGTGGAGGCGGGGCTTGGAGCCACAGATGCCGCCCAGGAATCCGGACTGACGCCATCAGGTGACAAAATAAACCGACATGACATCTAGCGATCTGCGTCCCCAGTATAATGACTTGTTACAGTAAAAGCGCTCCTTTGTGCCAATGTCCACTTTACAACAAATGCTACATATGAACGTGAATGACACTGCTCCAGGTAAACATATGCAACAGGCGGCCGTGGGTGAACAAGGCTCTCGGAGATTCAGCCTTCTCAGATTTTTTGCTGAACCACAACAAGCTTTATTGATACCAGATCAGGTCAGGCAGACATTCTCTCCACCATCGGATGGGACTCTGCCAGCTGATGCATTTCACGCAATGGGCATAGCTGACCTGCGATTAAGACAATTGGGTGAAAAGTGTCAGGAGTGAAGTCACATAAGACAGTGGAGAGAATGTCTGTCTCAGGGGCGTACGCGCTATTGCGACCTGGGCCCCTGCTCCAGGGGGCCCATGCAGCCCCCCCCCCCGTATGCCTATATAGGAAGGAGGTGGGGGAAGCAGCATGTAGAGGAACCAATCCTTCCATGCAGCCACTGAATGCTTGCTTCCCTTTTTGTCCCTCCCACTGACATTCAGCGGGTGCAGAAGGGAAATGGAGGGCATTGATTCCTCCACATGCTCCCGCCACCTCCCTATCCCTGTGCTGCTGTCCCGGGTCCCTGTGTCATTCTCTGGTCCCCCCTCACCCCCTTCCCTGCTCACTGACTGTGTGTGTGTTTTTTGAATTAATTTATAGCTGAGGCATAGTAAACTGTTTACTATGCTTCAGTTTATGAATGAGCTGGAAACTCTGTACAGGGCTACTCCTTTCCATTCATTCTCTGCAGCTGAGGCTGCAGAGATAGGAACTTATGAACCTGTCCTCGGTCCCATTCTCTGTATCAAAAGTGAGACATCAGGGGTCTGTTTAGACCTCTGATATTTCACCAAAGCCCCCAAAATGGTAAAATGGTAAAAAATCAAAACAAAAATAATAAAAAAAACTACAAAAATACATAACTACGGACAGCAGTTGCGGAACTACCAGGGTCGCATTTGCAACTGGGCTCTGGCATTTCGCCACCGTGAGGGGGGACCCCAAGATGGCAGGAATGTGGGCCACTGCGGAACCATAATAAAGAGTCCCACAATGGGAGTAAATGGCCCCAGGATCAGTGGGAAGGGAAAGGCCCCGATCAGGGGCCAGGGGGGCTCTTCATGATTTCTTGCATCGGGGCCCTGAAGGTTCTAGTTACGCCTCTGGTCTGTCTGATCCAATCTGATACCAATAAAGCTTGTTGTGGTTCAGCAAAGAAACAAAGTGGAGTGCTGCTTACCATATGTGTTAATAGCAAACACTGCTGTACTGTATTACAAATGGAGTTCATTGAACCTTTCTCATAGCAATTTTCACTTAGAGCCAGAACTGTACACTAATCTGTAGGACAAGATCCTACCAGTTTGCAGTTGGTAATGTATGCTGACAGATACTCTTCCCTTGGGGTCCTTTGTAGCTGCACCCACATGCTTTTTTTTACAATGTTCCTTTTCTTGTGCTTTTCAGTTTAAATAACTTTTTTTTATTAAAAATGTTTTCATCAGAGATAGAGGTCAACCCAGAAGATCAGCGGTACAGATCTTTGTGCAACAGACAAAATAAAATCCAACCTAAGGGGACAAATAATGAAATGTATATCCATACAACTGGTTCTGTATTAAACAGGAAACACCTTCTATAACAACCCTTGTTCTTAAGCCCGCCTGTCAGGAGCATGTGATGCTCCTGCTCCATCACAGCTGCTGGTTCCAGCATCCTGGTTTGGAAAAGAAAGCATTCTCCCTGTCTGTCCCCCTGCAAGGTGATTGATGTAGCCAGTCTCTGGGTGGAGACCAAACCTGATTTTAGCCAGCCAAACCAGCAGTCTCTGACTTTTGATAGGGTGTGTAATACGTGCTCAAGCTCTCTGTCTGTGTGTCCTGCTCTGCTGTTTGGATTCCCGTTTATGACCTCAGATCAGATATTGACTATTCTCTAAACTCTGCCTGCCTTTTGACTACGGATGGGACCCTGATTACTCTGAACCTTGCTTGCCTTGTACCTGGACTGTCATTGAACCACTCCACCTGTCTGCCCAACTGCAAGTTTTCTTTGCTCGGTTCACACTTGCCCGGGTGTTAGAGCTGCATGATTAATCGTTAAGAATCGAGATTGTGATTCTTTCCCCCTCGTGATCTTAACCTCCCTGGCGGTATGATTATGTCAGATTTTTGATGCTCAAAGGGGTACAATGTTTTGCATGGAAAATTGGCATTTTATATTGTAGGCCTGTAATTCTTATGCCCTGTACACGCGACTGGTTTTGCTGTCGGAATAAACTCTGAAGGTTTTTGCAACGGAGTTCCGACGGAATTCCGCTCAAGCTGTCTTGCCTACACGCGGTCACACCAAATTCCAACCGTCCAGAACGCGGTGACGTACAACACGTACAACGGGGCTAGAAAACGGAAGTTCAATAGCCAGTAGCCAATAGCTTCTGTCTCTTACTTGCTTCAGAGCATGCGCCGTTTTTGGTGCGTCAAAACAGCATACAGACGAGTGTTTTTTTCAATAGTAATTTGTTCCATCGGAAAGAACAAAAACATGTTCTCTATCTAAGTCCGTCTGAATTTTCGGTAGAAAAAGTCCGATGGGGCATGCACACGGTCGGATTATACGATGAAAAGCTCCCATCGGACTCTTTCTGTCGGGAATTCTGCTCGTGTGTACGCGGCATTAGGAATAACGCACTTAAATCTGTCTAAACAAGAATCTAGTAGACAGCCGGGTATGATAAAGTTTGAAACACGAAATCATAAATTATAATATAATAAATAACTATAAATAATTATAATGAATAATAATATAATAGTAGTAAAAATTATTCAATAATGTAATCAAATCAAAAACACAGAAATTTGCTCAGTTGCAGAATTGTCGCTGTCGCTACTTTCAGTGTTTGGTGACGAATTTCCCCACAAATCACTATCACTCAATTCTTCAAGTGATTCCAATTTATTATCGCTGTTTTCTAGCTGGTCTAAAACCGCTTTTGATGTAAAGGAACACTTTATTGGTTGCTATGGACAAGCTCCAGGTTCTAGGCAGAAAGAACAGTATATACAGGGCTTTTTTTCAGCGGGAACGCGGGAGAACACAGTTCCGGCACCCCCGGGACTGATTGTATGTAATGGCAAGGGGTGCTGGGGTGTGCTGCAGGGTATTGATGCTTACCGCTAGGGGATCTATTCTAGTTGGAGGGTGTCACGGAACGTCCCACACTCCACTTGAGTGCTTCCGTCAGTATACCACTTCCTTGTAGTCTGGATACAGATATCAGATATTCCAACCTCTCTAAGCACAAAACAAGGCGACACTTGCTTGTTGCTAACATGGACTATATTTTTATTTGAGATCTCACACAAATATATACACAGCAGAATGACTAAAACTTAACCTAATTAACATGAGCTAATTAACTAATCCTTTTACCCAGACTAAGTGACTATGTCTCCTAGCTCATTGACTATTCAACACACATTACCATAAACATCAACACAGGGTTAATTAGAACAAACAACAATGAGTTGAATATCCTTAGAACCTGTGGTAAGCCAGACTAAACTCATTTACATTAAACACATTATAGCTGACATCAGACAGGTGAGTGGAGTTGATGACATTAGTATCTTCTCACAGTATGAGTCCCAACAGTATGACTCAGTCACTATTGCTACTATGGCAAATACAGGGTCCCCAGTGTCTGTGTGTCCTGGGGGACAAGGACCCGAAGCCAAAGTAACAACACCTCAAGGGTACCCCAAATGCCAGGGCCCATAATCTGTAGGCAAGTGGCTCACATTCAGTTCCCTCCAAAAGCCTCTATCCCGGGTGAGTCTGTCACATTTCTCCCCCATCAAAAGTTGACTAACAAGGTCCCAGACCTCCACCTGGTCTGGACATGCGTTAGTCAGGCAGAGTGAACTCACAAAGTCTGTCCGCATGATCTCCTTTCTTGGTTGCAAGGAATAGTTGACCTCAGTAGGTGTGAGGCAGAGGTCATTGACTCTCTGTCCGTCTGTCAGCGCTTCATCTGGGTGGTGTTTACCATTCCATGGCTTGGCCTGTTGCTGGGCAGAGGGGCCCACTGTCTCAGTTCCCTGAAGCTGAGAAGAAATTGTAGGTGCTAGGCAGACACCAGCAGTGCTCTGCCCTGTTACCAGCGATTCAGCTGGGAGTAGCATCTCCACTACATCAGCTTGTTGCTGGAGAGAGGGGCAGATTGCCCCGGCTCCCTGGGACTCCACAGTTGTTGCCAGTGCTGGGCAGAGGTTGGTAGCACTCTGCACTGTTGCCAGCACTTCTGCTGGGGACTCCGCATTCTCTGCTCCGGCTAACCATTGGGGCAGGAGGCTGGCTTCCTCCACTCCCAAACTGTGTAGCTGCCATTGTGGAGGTGAGCCGGTTGCTTCCTTTTCCATTCCCTCATCTGGCTGCTGGGACGACATGTCTATGGTACTGTCTCCCAGGTGCACAGATCTTTGCTGGGGAGAAAAGTCCGCTTCCTCCACCCTGGCCAACTGTTGGGGAGGGACAACACACACCTCCTCTCCCTTCTCCCCCTGTATCTGCTGCTGGGAAGTGATTGCCACCTTCTCACCCTGAGCCTCCGAAACTGCCACAGGTGGGGGGCAGAGGTCTTGGACCCTCTGTCCGGTGTCCAGCACTTCTGCTGGGGGTTTGCTAGGTGGTTCCTCCTCTACAGAAACGTCTATTAAATCCCCAGTCTCTGCAACTGAGGTCTGGGGATATAGGTTCACCATCTCCTGTCCATGGAACCCAGAAGATGCTATCATTGCTGGGCAGAGGTTAGCAGAGCTCTGCCCTGTTGTCAGCACTTCAGGTTTGGGGATGGCAATCTCCAGATTTTCCACTGTCGATTCTCTGGCATGCTGCTGAATGTGTTCTAGCAGTTTCCTGTATGCCCTTTCCAGATGCTGTTCCTTCCTTAGCAAATGGTCCAGATCAGGTTTGAGCTCTGAGACCCCTGCAAGACCGAGCATAGCCTCTCTATATTCTCGCAGGTCCTCAAGGTCAGTTTCCCCTTCATCGACAAACACAAAATGATCTGTAAGGCTCTCCCACAGCAATCCAGGGCCTCCAAAGTCATATCCCTCCGGAGAGCTTTCTGTTGTCTCCCCTAAATATCCCTGCTCTGCGTGCCATTGCAGAGCCCGATAATGATTGTCCAGCTCTATCTCCTGCTGGACCAGCCTGTCCAACTCAGTCACCCATTGCTCCTGGGGCCGCTCTCCCAGGAATGCCATCCGCAATGCCCGTTGGTCACTGACTCGTTCTTGTGTTGGAAAGCACTTGCCCTGTTTTATACCAGCGAGCTGGAGGGCTCCAATCCAGAGCTCCACCCAAATTTGCTGCCTAAGCTCCAGGTATTCATCCTCAGACACAGTCCTGGTATATGTTGAAAGGATGATCCGCAGCAGCCCCGGGAACTCTGATGCCAGGTCCATATCTCCGCTGGGGTGACTGAAGTCTGCTATGCTGATCTTGGATCCAGGTGGAGGTTTAGATTTCCCAGACTGCCAGAAGCATCCCACCGCTGCCACCAATGCCACGGAACGTCCCACACTCCACTTGAGTGCTTCCGTCATATACCACGTCCTTGTAGTCTGGATACAGATATTCCAACCTCTCTAAGCACAAAACAAGGCAACACTTGCTTGTTGCTAACATGGACTATATTTTTATTTGAGATCTCACACAAATATATACACAGCAGAATGACTAAAACCTAACCTAATTAACATGAGCTAATTAACTAATCCTTTTACCCAGACTAAGTGACTACGTCTCCTAGCTCATTGACTATTCAACACACATTACCATAAACATCAACACAGGGTTAATTAGAATAAACAACAATGAGTTGAATACCCTTAGAACCTGTGGTAAGCCAGACTAAACTCATTTACATTAAACACATTATAGCTGACATCAGACAGGTGAGTGGAGTTGATGACATTAGCATCTTCTCACAGTATGAGTCCCAACAGTATGACTCAGTCACTATTGCTACTATGGCAAATGCAGGGCCCCCAGAGTCTGTGTGTCCTGGGGGACAAGAACCCGAAGCCAAAGTAACAACACCTCAAGGGTACCCCAAATGCCTGGGCCCATAATCTGTAGGCAAGAGGCTTACATTCAGTCCCCTCCAAAAGCCTCTATCCCGGGTGAGTCTGTCACAGAGGGGATCTATTTTTTGCAGGGGGGTCTACTGTTGCTGAAGGAGATCTATTGTTGCTGGTGGGGGACCTATTGTTGCTAGGGTTGGGTCTTATGTTGCTGGGGGGTCAGTTGTTGCTGAAGGAGATCTACTGTTGGGGGAGGGGTCTATTGTTGATGGCTGCCAGAGTGTCTATTAATGCTGGCTGTGCGGAGATCTATTGATGCTGATGCTGTCTATTGTTGCTGGGGGGAGGGGATTTTGTTTTGGGTGGTACATTGTTGTTAGGGGGATCTATTGTTGGTTGAATGGGATCTATTTTACTTTACTTAGCACCACAAAATGATACTTGGTTCTGTATTGTCTAAAATGGGCGGTACTGGGAGGTGGGTAAGGGGTGGAACCAAGGGACAGTGCTCAGAGGTGACTAGGGGCAGGGAAAAGGGGTGACTCGGAAAAGGGGAGTTCCTGCACCTATTGGGACAAAAGGGATGTGAAATAATGTGATACAGTAATACTAGTAGTACTGTATGGGTAATGTGTTTTTAATTTTTTTAATTTGGCGCCGCGCTCGGCCCCCGTGCGTCGCAACGCTCGTAGGGAATGGAGCCCGGCACTGTGATAGATTGAGTGGGGGACGGCTTGCACACACAGCGGGGAGACATCACAGGATCCTGGGGACAAGGTAAGTAACTTTGCCTGGATCCTGCGGTGCGATCCCGAGTGTAGCTCGGGGTTACCGCTTTTGGTACTGAAAATTCACCCCCGAGCCAAACTCAGGATTACCGCCAGGGAGGTTAACAAAAACTTTCCAGATTATAGACAGAGTTCTCTGCTCAAGCTGACAGCTGTCAAAAAACAATACAAAAAAAACAGGCAGTCTGCCAAGTTTCACAACATTCCTCTGAGCTAACTATAAACATTGTAACGTTTTGTTCTTTAGATCAAAGGAATGAACTTCGGTCTGTAGGTGAGGGCAGTTTAACCACTTAAAGAATAAACCTTTTTTTGACACTTCTTGGTTTCAAGTTAAAATTATTTTTTTTTTGCTAGAAAATTACTTAGAACCCCCAAACATTATATGTAATTATTTAGCAGAGACCCTAGAGAATAAAATGGCAGTCGTTGCAATATTTTATGTCACACTGTATTTGCGCAGCCGTCTTTCAAATGCAATTTTTTTTTAAAAAAAATACACTTTAATTAATTTTAAAAAAAGTAGTAGCTCAATTTTTTTGTTTAATGTGAAAGATGATGTTACGCTGCGAGAATCGTGAGAGAATCGTGATCTTTATTCTAATCCAAAAATCATGATTCTCATTTTTCCCAGAATCGTGCAGCTCTACCGGATGTGGTGGCCAGGCACTATAGCATTATGTTGGCCTGCTTGCCTTATGGGAAAGGGGGCTGCTATAGATGAAGAACACAGAAGCCAGCTATAGTGTCTGACCACTTGCGTTAGGGGTAAGCGTGACACTGCCATACATGGATCTAAATTTGGCTGGTTCAGCAGGGACCGGACAAATTTCGATCCATTTATGGTCACTATGGCTGGACAGAAGTCGATCCCATTTGCTAGATACCATGCCATTTTAACCATGACTGTTGGCGTATCGGAGCAACAGGCCTTGTCCAGGGTTTGTTTGGCTGCCATGAAAAAGAAGGAAGACTGAATTGATTAAAGTGGTTGTTAAGCCACTGTCATAACTTTATATAATCCTGTTTGTTCCCTAATGCTGTGTGCCCCTGTCTCTGTGTTTTATAAAAATAAAGCTGTGTATACCTGATTTCAGAGCGCTGCTCTGCGCTCACGTGCCCTGCGGCTCTCCCCTCTCCCGATCTGACAACTAGAGTGGGAGGGGCTGGCGTCAGTTGGGAAAAGAGGAGGAGAGAGGAAAAAAATCGGCGCTCTGAAATCAGATATACACAGCTTTTTATAAAACACAGACAGGCACACAGCATTAGGGAACAAACAGGATTATATAAAGTTATGACAGTTATTTCTGCAGAAGGAGGGGTGGTGGGCCCTGACATGGAGCTGACAGGCAGGGAGGAAGGAATGAGGATGACACAGGAGAGCAGAGAGGAGAGCTGCGGATGACAGAGGCACGTAAAGTGACCATGGTGTCAGGGCTCAGCAGCCGTGATAAACCGTGGTCAGTTTATGGGGGGGGGCAGAACCAGGCAGGATCAGACAGGTATTTCAGGTGATACAGGGGGCCAATTGACATAGCACAAGCATTGTGCTATATAACAGGCTTTAAAGGAACAGGATCCATTTTATTTCTTTTTAGGGTAACAAATGCTTTAATTGTACACCCCCATTGGATTAAGATCAAATAAGGCTTTACATATGTACTGTTAGGGATGTATTTGGATCTAGACATGTGCCATTCGTTTTGTTAAGAATCGAAATTCGGACAAAATTTTCATTATTCAGAGATTCGGATGTATGCGACTTTCGGAATCACAATAGTAATGAATTCCAACAAATCCAAAATAAATTGTATTAAAAGAATTATCCAAATTCGAATATGATTTTGAATTTGAAATGGTAACATAATGCAATAAATACAGTAAGGTATAAAAATGAAATATGATAATGATCCTTACTAAGGCTCCTGAATAGAATAGAAAAGAATAAAATAGAATACAATAAAAAATATTAGAATAAAATAGAATGTAATACAACGGAATAGAATAGAAAATAATAAAATAGAATAGATTATAAAGGAATACAATAGAACAGAAAAAGTAGAATAGAATAGAATAGAAAAAAATTGATTAGATTAGAACAGAAAAGAATAAAATAGAACAAATTTCAAATCGATTTGAAAATAACAAATATACAAAATGAATTAGAATATATGAAACAAATTCCAAAAATGAATTATTCTACCATAACAAATATGACAAAACAAAATTATTAACTTAATGAATGAATCAGAAACTAAAAAATGTTTTCTGTTTTCTATTGTGCACATCTTTAATCACGCCCAGTACAGTATATATTTTATTATATTTTATATACAGTATATTTGTTGACAGACTCTGTTCCAGAAACAATTGATTCAGGGAATTCCCACCAATTTATGAGCTAGTCCACCCATTGTTGTGCAGCTCCTGAAACAGAGATCTGAGGTGCAACCAAAGCCAGTCTTTCATTTTTGTGCTCTGTGTTCTGTATGTGAAATGTCTGTTACACCTCTTTAAAACTTCAAAATCACCACTGGGCTTTTGGATTGTGTCTTGGAGTGTTTCTCCAGGAAATACTGAAAGAGTTCAGAGGTAGGGAACTTGTATTTGTTTTTAAGATAATTGGAAGGGTTTTATGCTATTCAAGGAATAGAATTTATCTAGGCCTGTGTTGCTGGAGTAGATCCTTTGCCTGGAGAATTAAGGGAAACCAATGCCCAGAGCATCTGAGGTGTTGTTTAAATACGACAGAAGAAGGTAAATATACCCACCCCAAAATGACTCTGTTGGTGAAAGACACAAATCTGCAGGTAATAACAACAGTCTGTGACGGGGTGAAGGCCATTAAAATAGTTCAGTGGCCTCTGTAAAAGCTTTTCTGGAAATGCTGGAATCATATTTTTCTCAGTCTCTTTGTGATAATCGTATTTTTTCCTTGTGTTCTGTAGGGTCCATTATGGTGGAGTCAATGGCCATGTTAAATTTCTACCCGAGTTTTCCAGCTGGACAGGAGCAGTCCAATTGCGGCGAGTTTATTTTCCTCGTGGACCGGTCTGGCAGTATGGAATGTTCAATGAATTCTGAGCCAAATGCCCCACAGAGGATTCATAGTGCCAGGGTCAGTAAATTGCCCAATTTGACCATCTAAGTCTGACGGAATGAAGAAGTGTTTCAGGACCTCTGTTGTAAATATTAAACAGTTGTACATTTACAAAAATCGGTCACTTAGCATCAGGGGGGGCATGGGTTGTCCCTTATGTAAGTGCCTTTAGTGCTCAGCATCACCTCTGTTGCACTTAGCATCCTATAGGTTCAATATTTAGCACCTCTGGTGCCACTAATTCTATAATTAGCACAAGACATCAAGCTGAAGCCAGGTAGGTAGAGCCTTCCTGAGGATGAACCACCCTGTTGGGGCCACTAAACTAAGCACAAGCCTCTCTGATCCCCCTGTTTACTGTTTACCCCCTGCATGTGAGCTGACAAGTAGCTCAAGCTGGCTTTATTTGCAATGCCTTGTTAGGAAGACCTACCTGATCATTAGATAAGCTTTAATTGCTTGAATGTGAAGCTATGGTGATATTTGGAGAAGTTCATTGAACCTGGGCTTGATTTGTCACAGTAGAACTTGTGTGAATTTAAAGCGTCCAGTCATACAAATGACAAGTTTTTTCAAAACGATCTGTGCTTGATTATATGATTGAAGAGCACAGGAATTCCTGTCACATCAGTTTCCATTAAAGTAAATATACCTCTGATCGGAACAGGCAGACAGGGAGGGGAAGACAATCTTCCAACTCATTAAGCTGTGAGCATAAATTTCAGTTTAAGTTATTGACCTCTATAAACAACAAGCTTCTTTTCAGCAAAGTAGGTAAGGAGAGGCTGTCACTGTCAACCTGGTTATAAATACAAATAGCTGGGCCAAATCCTGACCATTGTGGCACATCACTGTTACATAACTCACAACTTTCTTAGGTGGGAATGAGGGACACCTTTTAGCAAAAGTATATAGGCATAGGACACTTTCCTTGTCATGCCCTCTTAAAGGAGAATTGTACAAAAAAAAATTGGTTAAACCCAAAAGTGCTTTTTTACTACTACTATTCCTTTATATTGGCTTTTGAAATTGGATAACAGTTTTAGTGCTGGGAAACGCTTTTTGATAGATAAATAGTGCATTTTTATACACAACTATATAGATCCGACCAAAATTAGGGACAAATGAGGAGGAAAGAGGGAGAGAAGAACTTTGTTCCAAATCGGGGACGGCCCCTCGAAAATAGGGACAGTTGGGAGCTATGCTGCTAACTTTTGCCCAAAAAACTATGTTCCATATACTGTACAGCTATTTACATTCAAGCCTTTCACTATTTCTTTCCTGTAAAGTCACCCCATTTATTGTCTTTCCTCTGCAGGAGACCCTGGTTCTTCTATTGAAGAGTTTACCTCTCGGATGTTACTTTAACATCTATGGCTTTGGCTCCCATTTTGAGGCTTTCTTCCCGTGAGTATAAAGGTTGGACTGTCTGCAGTCTAAGTAAAGCAGTTTTATTCCAAGGTCTGAGTCTGTGATGAACCTTTTTATAGTATGGGCTGCTGCATATTGATATTAAAACTGGTGTATGGCTGTATGAAACTTGTCAGCTCTGTGGTAATCTCTGAACTACTGCGTAGACAGTTTGCTAGAGGTCTCTCGTCTCATCACCTGCTTGAGCCTCCTGTCCATGAACATGAGGAGCACTCTTTGGGTAAAATTTTGGGCTGCCATGCAAAAAGTGTCTGCTTTGCATACCTTTCGAGGGGACTCTTTGGTGCTGCCCTGACTACCCTCATTAAGGATACCACTAGAAGCAAGAGTACCCATCTACCCCAGAAGAAAAAGCCTAGGGCTTAGCTTGGTATGTGGTTTGTTTTGTTGTTTTGTTGTTTCGTTACTCTCAGTAACCTTCAAAGTCAAGCCTAAACCTGGTTTCCAGTCCTTTTTCAAAACCTGTATATCTAAGTCCCTCAAACCCTCAGATAAATCTTCTTCAGCATGAGGGGGCACTCCCACTTTCTAAAGTGTGCGGGGGGCATACAGTACGTTACCCTTTGTAGATATTTGTATAGCCAGTATCACAGATGTGTGGGTGCAGAAGGTGGTTTCCATGGGGTACAAGCTGGAATTTCGCTCTCAGCTCCCTCCCTGGTTCATGTCTTTCAACTTGCTTGGGTCACCAAGCAGATAACCAGCTTTCTATGGAACCTGCATGGGTCTTCTGGGGAAGGGGGTAATTGCTCCACTCCTATAGCAGAACAGTTCCAGGGGTTCTACACAACCTTATTTAATGTTAACAAACCAAAAGGGATCAGGGAGACCTTTTGGACTCTGTGCACATCAAGAATGCATACTTGCCTGTCCCCACTTTTCCACCTCATTAGCAATTCCTTTGCCTTGCTGTGGATCCCCATCACTTCCAATTTGTGGCCTGCCCTCTGGTCTATCTTCTGCACCTTGAGTATTCACAAAGATGCTAGCCTTGCTTTGCTCCCAGGTGGGATATTCGGATAACCTTCTGTTAAGGGCACAGTTGGTTCAAGTTCTGACTGACAATGTAGCTCAGAGCTTGCAGAAATTTGGCTGAGTCCCGCACTGGAACTAACTCATCACTTGGAATATCTGGGTCTTAGCCTAGATCCAACCCAAGCTAGAATATTTCTTCCCCAAGAGAAGCTTCAAACTATCTACTTCCAGACCTCAGACTCCTAAGTCCAGGAGTAAACCAGCTCTTTGATTCTGTATGAGAGTTCCCAGACTTATGGTAGCCTTTTTTTGAGCCAGTCCCATTTGCCCAGTTTCTCTCCAGATCCCTACAACGCAACATCCTGTCATTGTGGACAGACCAATTTGTCCGACACCAAAGATTAGGTTTTCCCTGCCTAGTGCCTCTGGTATACTGCTCTAAAGTTGGGGAAGTCTTTCCTTCTGGCCTTATTGAATATCTTCATAACTGGTTCCCATTATGACTAGGAAGGAGTCCGGGGCACTTAATGCTGGGGACTAGGCCATTGCAGTAATATCATCTCCTGATGAGCATACTGGAGGTTTGAGTGACCTGTCTTTCTGTTAGACACACTAACTGGAGGGCCATGTGATTAGTATTCAGCTGGACAAAACAACATGAGTGACATACATCAATCATCAAAGCCGAACCAGAAGTCTTTCAGGGACAAGAAAGGTAGAAATGATCCTGCCCTGGGCAGGACTCCACATTCTAGCTTTGTCCACTGTTTACATTCAGATCACAGAAAATTGGAAGGAAGAATACCTAAACCAGCAGCATCTGGACCCAAAAGTGTTTTTAACCAGTATCAAAGGTTGGGGATACTGAAGGTGGGCCTCCTGACCTCCAGGTTCAACAACAAATTGGACAGGCTTGTCCTCAGTTATAGGGACCCTCTGGTGGAAACAGTGGATGTTCTTGTGGCTCTGTGGGATCATTCCTGCCTGATCTATTTTCCTCACCTAAAACTCCTTCCTCATCTGCTCCACAGTATTGAGATCAAGAGAATTACAGTGATTGTCAGGGGCATGTCAGCAGTCGTCGGGTGAACCTGCGTGCACGTAGGTCCACAAGGAGTGCTTTCCAGCGAATTCAGCCAAAATCCCCACCAGGGGGCGCCGGTGCGCTCCCGCGGATGCCTGTACGCGCGCTCGCGCGTTCGCGGGTGCGCGCGCGCGCCCGTGCGCGCGCCCGTTCGCGCTAGCGCCGTTTGGCGCCAAGGGGCCTTTAAGAAGGTGACAGGTGCTCATGTTAGCTGCTGTTCGTCTGCAGCTCTGCACCTGAAAGTTCCAGTATCTGCCTGCTTGTTACTACTTTTGACCCGGCTACGTTTGACTACTCTCCTGTCTCCCATCCGACCCGGCTTGTCTGACCTTGTTTACTCTGATACCTGTTGCCGAACTCCTGCCTGTCTGACCATTCTTGGATCATCCCTCCTGTTTATACCCTGCCTGATCTCCTGCCAAATACGGACTGTCTGACCTTGCTTGCCTGTGCCTTTAACGCTGCTTCCAGCCTGCCTGTTTGCTTCCAGCTACTGTCTTCATATCCGGCTGCCAGCCAACCTACCAGCCTGCACCAGTTACCTACATCCACAGCTCAGCCATCCCTGCGGAACATCCTCCCAGCTCCGGTGTCTGCTTCTGCTGGAACCTGCATCAGGCCCTCCTACCCACTGTGCTCAGGAGACCACTGTTCCCACTTCCAGCGGCTCCTGAACCAGCGCTTAAGAGAGGTCTCCTTCTACCAGTCAGGCTCACTACCAGGTACCTCACAGTACGAACAGCCATGACTGAGCCTGCAGGAGAGACCTCTCCTATTCAGGAGATCTGTACACACTTGGCGGCCCTCACCCAAGCAGTAAAGACTCTACAAGACAGTTATAACAGACTGGAAGGGCAAGTGTTAAACCTCAGTGGTTCCGGTGGTGTGGCCTCTGCACCCGCAGCTGTTCCAGTACAGGCCGCAGCACCACCCTCAGTGGTCATGCTTCCACCAGAACCAAGAGTACCTGTTCCTGACAAGTTTTCCGGTGACCGAACTAAGTTTGTGGCCTTCCGCAGCGCTTGTCAACTTTACTTTGGATTACAGCCACGGACTTTTTCTTTGGAAGCCACCAAAGTGGGGTTTGTGGTATCCCTTCTACAGGGGGAACCCCAGACCTGGGCTCATCGCTTACTTGAATCCAACGCCATACAGGTCCAGACCCTACCTGCCTTTTTTGAAGCCATGGCCCAGCTCTATGAGGATCCTCAGCGGGCTGCCACCGCTGAGGCAGCCTTGATCGCGCTCCAGCAAGGCCGTAGACCGGCCGAGGACTATGTCATGGACTTTCGACGCTGGAGCGCGGATACTCAGTGGAATAACGCAGCCCTACGCCACCAGTTCCGCATGGGGTTATCGGAGGGTCTTAAGGACGAGCTTGCCCGAGTAGGAATGCCTGACACCTTAGAAGAGCTCATTGCCATCACTATCCAAATTGACCGACGCCTTCGTGAGCGCCGGTCTGAACGATCTGCCCAACAAAATCGGCCTATGTGGATGACTGCCAGAGCCCCGCTGCCTGCCTCCCGGTATCCACCTTCTGCCGGGCCAAACCCAGCCAATCAAGCAACTGACGCCTCTGAACCCATGCAGCTTGGACTTATGCGTACTACTCTGACCCCTGAAGAACGGGCACGCAGGCGCCAACTGAACCTTTGCCTCTATTGTGGCGGAACGGGCCACTACGTGAACAACTGCCCAGTGAAGATCCGTAAGTGTTTTTCTTCAGCTCCAACCAGTTTGTCTGCTTTAACAGCCAATGCCACTCAACTTGTGCTCCCTCTCTCATTACAGCTTCAGGGAAGAACAATTCAAGTCAACGCCATTGTTGATTCCGGGGCATGTAGCTGTTTCGTTGACTCCACTTTTGCTACCCAGCAAGATCTTCCTTTAAAAGATAAAACACATAGACTTTCAATCTTTCTGGCCGATGGGTCCCATATAAAATCCGGGCAAGTTTCTCAAGAGACCCTTCCTCTGTCTGCTATCTGTTCATCCCAGCATCGAGAGATCTTAATCCTGGACGTTATCTCATCACCTCTTTTCCCAATCATTTTGGGTATGCCCTGGCTACAGGCCCACAATCCTCTTGTCAATTGGACCACGGGCGAGATCAAGTTCCAGTCACCCTATTGTCAAAGACATTGCCTACCTGAACCTGTTAATCCTGCTACCACCCTACTATGTATGGACTCTGACCCAGATCTGCTTCAAAACGTACCAGAGGTCTACCAAGACTTTGCAGATGTATTCAGCAAGAAGGGAGCAGATTCTCTGCCACCCCATCGCCCCTATGACTGTCCAATTGAATTGCTTCCTGGAGCTGAGATCCCTTTTGGGCGCATCTTTCCACTATCCGAGAAGGAACAAGAGGCGCTTAAGGTTTACATCAATGAAAATCTAGAAAAAGGCTTCATTCGACAGTCCACTTCACCAGCTGGGGCGGGAATATTTTTTGTCTCTAAGAAAGATCTTACGCTCCGCCCTTGTGTGGACTACCGGGAATTGAACAAGATTACGGTCAAGAACCGCTATCCGTTGCCCCTAATACCAGAACTGTTTCAAAAATTACGGACCGCCATTATCTTTACCAAATTGGATCTGAGAGGGGCCTACAATCTGGTCCGCATTCGGGCCGGGGATGAGTGGAAGACGGCTTTCCGGACCCGTTTCGGGCACTACGAATATTTGGTCATGCCCTTTGGCCTTTGCAATGCTCCTGCCACATTTCAACATCTGGTCAACGATGTGTTTAAAGATTTCCTGGACATCTTTTTAATTGTCTACTTGGACGATATCCTTATCTTCTCCAGTTCCCTTGAACAACACAGGGAACATGTCCGTAAAGTTTTAGCCCGACTCCGCTTGCACAGATTGTACGCCAAAGCGGAAAAGTGCGAATTTGAACAAGAAGAGATTCAGTTTCTGGGGCTAGTCATCTCCCCGACCGGTATTAAAATGGATCCTCGGAAAGTGTCTGCTGTGTTAGAATGGCCAGCACCCATGGACAAGAAAGGCATTCAACGCTTCGTTGGATTTGCGAACTTTTACAGAAAGTTTATCAGGGGGTTCTCTGCCATCATCTCCCCCATTACACAGCTAACCAAGCAGAATATCCGTTTCCACTGGAACCAGGAAGCCCAGGAGGCCTTTGAGGAATTAAAGAGGCGTTTCACGTCAGCTCCGATTCTCAGCCATCCAGACCCATCTTTGCCATTTATTCTAGAGGTTGATGCCTCCGAAGTAGCTGTGGGTGCTATCATTTCCCAACGTCAGGGCAACAAAGACCTGATGCATCCTGTTGGGTTCTTCTCTAGGAAACTTTCGCCGGCTGAGCGGAACTACGATGTGGGGGATCGGGAGTTACTTGCCATCAAGACGGCCTTGGAAGAATGGAGATACTTGCTTGAAGGTGCAGTCCACCCAGTACTGATTTATACAGACCACAAAAATCTGGAGTATCTAAGATCTGCTAGAAGACTGAGACCCAGACAAGCCCGTTGGGCTCTATTCTTTACACGGTTTTGCTTCCACATCACCTACCGGCCGGGTTCCAAGAATATAAAACCAGACGCACTGTCACGCATGTTTGATAATCCCAAGGACTCTTCTGTCCCTGACACTATTTTGCCGGCAAACAGTTTTCTTCTCCTTCAGACAGATTTGCTATCCATGATTAGAGAAGCATCCCCAGAACCTTCAAGTCTCCAGGAGTCTTCCTTAACATCTCGAGATGGACTATTATGGAGGGGAAGTCAAATCTTCGTACCAGAAAACGTCAGAGTCAAGGTGCTGACACTTTTGCATGACCATCCACTTGCAGGACATTTCGGGGTCCGTAAGACCCTTGAGCTGGTGCAGCGCACGTTTTGGTGGCCTAACTTAAAGGAATTTTGCAAGAAATATGTCAACTCCTGCTCTGTCTGCATCCAGAACAAAACCCCCAGGAACAGAGCGTGGGGACTACTAAGACCATTGCCCATACCAGATAGGCCCTGGAGGATGATAGCTATGGACTTTATAGTCGAACTGCCATATTCTGAGGGGTGTTCGGCGATCTTTGTGGTCGTCGACCGGCTATCCAAAATGGCCCACTTTGTGCCCCTAAAAGGAACACCCTCTGCTGTTGAGACGGCCCGTGTGTTTATTAAGGAAATCGTTAGGTTACATGGGATTCCCGCAAATATTGTGTCTGATAGGGGGGTGCAGTTTACCTCACGCTTCTGGAGAGCCCTTTGTGAAAATTTGAAGATTGAACTAGCTCTGTCCTCAGCATACCATCCCCAAACTAATGGGCAAACTGAACGGACAAATCAAACTTTGGAGCAGTACATTAGATGTTTTACATCTTTTGTACAAGATGATTGGGTATCCTTGCTGCCACTTGCAGAGTTTGCGTACAATAATGCCAGTCATTCTGCCACAGGTCAATCCCCTTTCTTTGCTAATTATGGGTTTCATGCATCTTTTTTACCAGATTTTCTTTCAGAATCTTCGGTTCCAGCAGTCCAGGACACTGTACAGTTCTTCAGTCATAATAACCGGATCTTGCAGGAAGCGATATCCAAAGCGCAGGCGGATAATAAGCGGTTCTTTGATGAGAAAAGAAGGGGAGATTTAAACCTTCAGCTTGGCGACAAGGTATGGCTGTCTACTAATAATATCAGATTGTCATGTCCTTCCAAGAAGCTTGCTCCAAAATTTATTGGACCTTTCCCTGTGAAAAGGAAAATTAATGAAGTATCGTATGAATTATGCTTACCTGATTCACTTAAGATACACCCTGTATTTCACGTTTCACTCTTAAAGCCGGCTGTAGATGATCCCTTTCCTGATAGGGGTACCAGGGTCCCCGAACCAGTTCTGGTGGACGGCAATGAAGAGTATGAAGTGGAATCCATCCTCGACTGCAGAAAGAGGTCTGGGCAGGTACAGTTTTTAATTAAGTGGAAAGGGTATGGTCCGGAAAATAACTCGTGGGAACCTGACTGTAATATTCATGCCAAACGTTTAATTCATGCATACTTTTCTACCCATCCTGAAAAAAAGGTGTATCTGGGCATCCGGAGGCTGCCCGTTGGGGGGGGGCAATGTCAGGGGCATGTCAGCAGTCGTCGGGTGAACCTGCGTG
This sequence comes from Aquarana catesbeiana, assembly GCF_042186555.1. Taxonomy (NCBI): domain Eukaryota; kingdom Metazoa; phylum Chordata; class Amphibia; order Anura; family Ranidae; genus Aquarana; species Aquarana catesbeiana. Next base: position 949,670,697 of record NC_133324.1, on the reverse strand, counting down.
CACGTAGGTCCACAAGGAGTGCTTTCCAGCGAATTCAGCCAAAATCCCCACCAGGGGGCGCCGGTGCGCTCCCGCGGATGCCTGTACGCGCTAGCGCCGTTTGGCGCCAAGGGGCCTTTAAGAAGGTGACAGGTGCTCATGTTAGCTGCTGTTCGTCTGCAGCTCTGCACCTGAAAGTTCCAGTATCTGCCTGCTTGTTACTACTTTTGACCCGGCTACGTTTGACTACTCTCCTGTCTCCCATCCGACCCGGCTTGTCTGACCTTGTTTACTCTGATACCTGTTGCCGAACTCCTGCCTGTCTGACCATTCTTGGATCATCCCTCCTGTTTATACCCTGCCTGATCTCCTGCCAAATACGGACTGTCTGACCTTGCTTGCCTGTGCCTTTAACGCTGCTTCCAGCCTGCCTGTTTACTTCCAGCTACTGTCTTCATATCCGGCTGCCAGCCAACCTACCAGCCTGCACCAGTTACCTACATCCACAGCTCAGCCATCCCTGCGGAACATCCTCCCAGCTCCGGTGTCTGCTTCTGCTGGAACCTGCATCAGGCCCTCCTACCCACTGTGCTCAGGAGACCACTGTTCCCACTTCCAGCGGCTCCTGAACCAGCGCTTAAGAGAGGTCTCCTTCTACCAGTCAGGCTCACTACCAGGTACCTCACAGTGATCCTCATAGCTCCTGACTGGCCTAGGAGGATGTGGTACTCTGAACTGATCAGACTCCTGGCAGATGTTCCGTGGGCTATCCCTGAGCATTGGTATTGGCTTTTCCAAAGACCAATTTATTACCCTGCTTCATTGTTTCTGGCTTTAACAACATTGCTGTTGAAACCCAGTCTCTGAAAAGCAAAGGCATCTTTAAATCAGTGATCCTCATGAAGCTTAAAACTAGGAAGTCTACTTCCTGCAAAGTCTACAATCCCTTTCCATCTGCTCTGAATTTGGTTCTCTCTCACCCTTTGAACTGATATGGGATATTTCACTTTCCATTCTCACTCACAAGGTTGTGTTACTTGTTGCCATCACCCCAGTCAATTTTCTGAGCTGATGGTCCTCTCCTGTAAAGAACACTTTCTGGTGCTACACAGGAACAAGGTGATTTTGAGGCCCAGAACTTCCTTCCTGACATAGTTTTGGCTTTTCACCTCATTCAGAACCTTATGCTTTTGTCCTTCTTTCCAGCTCCAGTTCATCAAAGATCTCCCTACATTGCCTGGATGTAATACTGTGCCTGTTTGCCTCCCAGTGACTGATTCCACTGGAAAGACAGACTCTCTCTTTGCCATTCTCACTCACAAGGTTGTGTTACTTGTTGCCATCACCCCAGTCAAGTTTCTGAGCTGATGGCCCTCTCCTGTAAAGAACACTTTCTGGTGCTACACAGGAACAAGGTGATTTTGAGGCCCAGAACTTCCTTCCTAACATAGTTTTGGCTTTTCACCTCATTCAGAACCTTATGCTTTTGTCCTTCTTTCCAGCTCCAGTTCATTAAAGATCTCCCTACATTGTCTGGATTAGGGATGAGCCGAACACCCCCCTGTTCGGTTCGCACCAGAACATGCGAACAGGAAAAAAGTTCGTTCGAACATGCGAACACCGTTAAAGTCTATGGGACACGAACATGAATAATCAAAAGTGCTAATTTTAAAGGCTTATATGCAAGTTATTGTCATAAAAAGTGTTTGGGGACCTGGGTCCTGCCCCAGGGGACATGGATCAATGCAAAAAAAAGTTTTAAAAACGGCCGTTTTTTCAGGAGCAGTGATTTTAATAATGCTTAAAGTCAAACAATAAAAGTGTAATATCCCTTTAAATTTCGTACCTGGGGGTGTCTATAGTATGCCTGTAAAGGGGCGCATGTTTCCTGTGTTTAGAACAGTCTGACAGCAAAATGACATTTTGAAGGAAAAAACTCATTTAAAACTACCCGCGGCTATTGCATTGCCGACAATACACATAGAAGTTCATTGATAAAAACGGCATGGGAGTTCCCCAAAGGGGAACCCCGAACCAAAATAAAAAAAAAAAAATGACGTGGGAGTCCTCCTAAATTCCATACCAGGCCCTTCAAGTCTGGTATGGATATTAAGGGGAACCCCGGCCAAAATTAAAAAAAAAAAATGACATGGGGTTCCCCCTAAATTCCATACCAGACCCTTCAGGTCTGATATGGATTTTAAGGGGAACCCCGCGCCAAAAAAAAAAAAAAAACGGCGTGGGGTCCCCCCAAAAATCCATACCAGACCCTTATCCGAGCACGCAACCTGGCAGGCCGCAGGAAAAGAGGGGGGGACGAGAGTGCGGCCCCCCTCCCTCCTGAACCGTACCAGGCCACGTGCCCTCAACATTGGGAGGGTGCTTTGGGGTAGCCCCCCAAAACACCTTGTCCCCATGTTGATGAGGACAAGGGCCTCATCCCCACAACCCTGGCCGGTGGTTGTGGGGGTCTACGGGCGGGGGGCTTATCGGAATCTGGAAGCCCCCTTTAACAAGGTGACCCCCAGATCCCGGCCCCCCCTGTGTGAAATGGTAAGGGGGTACAAAAGTACCCCTACCATTTCACGAAAAAAGTGTCAAAAATGTTAAAAATGACAAGAGACAGTTTTTGACAATTCCTTTATTTAAATGCTTCTTCTTTCTTCTATCTTCCTTCATCTTCTGGTTCTTCTGGCTCTTCTGGTTCTTCCTCCAGTGTTCTCGTCCAGCATCTCCTCCGCGGCGTCTTCTATCTTCTTCTCCTCGGGCCGCTCCGCACCCATGGCATGGGGGGGAGGCTCCCGCTCTTCTCTTCTTCTTTTCTTCTCTTCTTCTCTTCTTCATTTTCTTCTCCAGGCCGCTCCGCAATCCATGCTGGCATGGAGGGAGGCTCCCGCTGTGTGACGGCGCTCCTCGTCTGACAGTTCTTAAATAACGGGGGGGGCCACCCGGTGACCCCGCCCCCCTCTGACGCACGGTGACTTGACGGGACTTCCCTGTGACGTCACGGGGAATGCCACAGGGAAGTCCCGTCAAGTCACCGTGCGTCAGAGGGGGGCGGGGTCACCGGGTGGCCCCGCCCCCCCGTTATTTAAGAACTGTCAGACGAGGAGCGCCGTCACACAGTGGGAGCCTCCCTCCATGCCAGCATGGATTGCGGAGCGGCCCGGAGAAGAAAATGAAGAAGAGAAGAAAAGAAGAAGAGAAGAGCGGGAGCCTCCCCCCCATGCCATGGGTGCGGAGCGGCCCGAGGAGAAGAAGATAGAAGACGCCGCGGAGGAGATGCTGGCAGAGAACGCCGGAGGAAGAACCAGAAGAGCCAGAAGAACCAGAAGAACCAGAAGATGAAGGAAGATAGAAGGAAGAAGAAGCATTTAAATAAAGGAATTGTCAAAAACTGTCTCTTGTCATTTTTAACATTTTTGACACTTTTTTCGTGAAATGGTAGGGGTACTTATGTACCCCCTTACCATTTCACACAGGGGGGGGCCGGGATCTGGGGGTCACCTTGTTAAAGGGGGCTTCCAGATTCCGATAAGCCCCCCGCCCGCAGACCCCCACAACCACCGGCCAGGGTTGTGGGGATGAGGCCCTTGTCCTCATCAACATGGGGACAAGGTGTTTTGGGGGGATACCCCAAAGCACCCTCCCAATGTTGAGGGCATGTGGCCTGGTACGGTTCAGGAGGGAGGGGGGGCCGCACTCTCGTCCCCCCCTCTTTTCCTGCGGCCTGCCAGGTTGCGTGCTCGGATAAGGGTCTGGTATGGATTTTTGGGGGGACCCCACGACGTTTTTTTTTTTTTTTTTGGCGCGGGGTTCCCCTTAAAATCCATACCAGACCTGAAGGGTCTGGTATGGAATTTAGGGGGAACCCCACGTCATTTTTTTTTTTTAATTTTGGCCGGGGTTCCCCTTAATATCCATACCAGACCTGAAGGGCCTGGTATGGAATTTAGGAGGACTCCCACGTCATTTTTTTTTTTTAATTTTGGTTCGGGGTTCCCCTTTGGGGAATTCCCATGCCGTTTTTATCAATGAACTTCTATGTGTATTGTCGGCAATGCAATAGCCGCGGGTAGTTTTAAATGAGTTTTTTCCTTCAAAATGTCATTTTGCTGTCAGACTGTTCTAAACACAGGAAACATGCGCCCCTTTACAGGCACACTATAGACACCCCCCAGGTACGAAATTTAAAGGGATATTACACTTTTATTGATTGACTTTAAGCATTATTAAAATCACTGCTCCTGAAAAAACGGCCGTTTTTAAAACTTTTTTTTGCATTGATCCATGTCCCCTGGGGCAGGACCCAGGTCCCCAAACACTTTTTATGACAATAACTTGCATATTAGCCTTTAAAATTAGCACTTTTGATTTCTCCCATAGACTTTTAAAGGGTGTTCCGCGGCATTCGAATTTGCCGCGAACACCCCAAATTGTTCGCTGTTCGGTGAACTTGCGAACAGCCAATGTTCGAGTCGAACATGAGTTCGACTCGAACTCGAAGCTCATCCCTAGTCTGGATGTAATACTGTGCCTGTTTGCCTCCCAGTGGCTGATTCCACTGGAAAGACAGATTCTCTCTTTGCCATTCTTGATAGTCCCAATGAAGGGAAGCCTGCTTCTCATTCCACTGTTTCCAGATGGCTCAGACAGATCATTATGGTCTAATAATCTTAAAGGGGTTGTAAACCCTCGTGTTTTTTCACCTTAATGCATCCTATGCATTAAGGTGAAAAAACTTCTGACCCTGACCAGCCCCCCAGCCCCTCCGTTTTACTCACCTGAGCCTGTTCGTTCCCATGGTGGAGACGCGCTCTACCTCTCTGCCCATCGTCTAGGCTCTTGATTGGATATGTAATGGAAATTTGTAAGTTCTGTATATAATTGTATTGTATTTTCTATGTATTGCACACTGCCATCACTGTGCACACGGCACTAATAATGTTTTCAGTAAATGTTTACATTCTTTTGAGTCCTGATTAGAATTAGCCTGCCTATGTAACGCCCCTTGTTACCATAAACCTACAATTGTAATATTAATGTGATACCTACGTAATCATGTGCATAAAAACCTTCAATTGCGTCATAATAAAGCAGAACAGTAATTTGGAAAGATGCTGAGCGTATCTTTTGTGTCTGTTCCCTACTGCAGTAGATATTATTAATTTGGAACCACTAATCAATATGAGGATAGGAGTTGCCTATCATCAATTTAACCGAGTCATGCATGGCGAGCCAGCCATGGTGACCCTGAGTATCCAAAACGAGGAGCTTGAGACGATCCGGGAATTTCTGATAATCAGCCGGCTGAGGTAAGCCTTTTGCTTACATTTGAGTTATCAGACTTCCTTGATCGGTAAGGCATTTTCGGGACAAAGGGTACCTATTTTACTCCCCTTAATCGAACTGTATTGATTGGTGGTTATATGTTATGTTGTCCCTGTCTATTGTCCATCGGAGTGTTATAGATAAGAAAGGGAAGAATAGTGCTGTTCACAGGTATATGTAGTAAATCTGCTAGATAAAGTAGTTTAGAGGCAAGAGGGTATAGGCACAAGTAGAGAAGAGAGAAGACTGGCCAGTCATTATGGGCATTGAATTAAGTAAGGGAGTGAAGGGTAAGAGACCCTCAAAAATGCCCAGCGCAAGAGGAGCGCTACATATGAACCGAAGGTGTGGTTCCGCCTATACTGAGCCCCTAGATTAAAGGTTAGAGTGGACAGGGATCCACAATGGGTAACTGGGTTACCAAGGTCCACAGGGACTAAGAATCATGCAGAGTAAACAGCTAGAGAAACAGCTATCTATGTGAGCAGGATGGATCAAGGGTGACATTAGAACTAGACAGAAAGGGACATTTTCATGTTAAGTTGTGGGATGAATTTGGGATCAGGCACTACTAGTAAAAGTCAGAAACAGAGAAATGAGAGGTCTGATCATAGAATCATAGAAGCTAGATATAAAAGTTATTTAAACAAGATAAGGAAAGCAGAATTTAGGCAGGGAAATATTAAAGAGTTAAAAGAAAGTGAGAGAATGATATGCATGTGTTGTGTACAAATGGGAAAAATGTAAGCGATTTTAGAGAGATATTGGTGTGTGTGCGAATGCTGGGACCTTTAGTTCTATTGCTTGTGTGTGTCATGTACGCAGATGTGACCCCCTCCTTTGTGCTCTCATGAAAGAAATGTGGCTGGGATGAGAGGTTAGTGATAAGCTGGAAGGACACCATGCCAATTTCTGTTTTTTAGACAAAACATTTATAACAAAATGTGCCGGGTTAACGAATCTAATGGTAAACAATGTGATCACAATTATTTTGAATCTGTTTTCCAAACATGGTAAAATGAAGGTTACATTTAACCGTGTATTACACAAATTGAATATCCTTTGATAGTGGAAACAGTGCATTTAAAAAAGGGAAATTAAGTAAAATTAAGTAATAATGAGTATTAATTTCTAATATGAGTTTAACAATTATATAGATATAATGAAACTGGTTTAGACAACCTTTGGTTGGAAATGAAATCCAGGTTATTGGGGAAATTTGTAAAAATGGGATTAGTTTAGATTAAGATAACAATTTTGTAATTTTACATTTATACAATAAGCCCTTATTGAGAGAAAAAAAGATTAAGATGAGGTTGTTATTTTGAATAAAGCTGCCATAATATTTAACAAAGCCAAGATGGATGGGATACATAAGAAGTTTTTCTACAAAAATGATATTGTAAGGTTTTTGATGAAAACTTGATGTGCGGTCCATGATGTAAGAGTAATAATAAATAAAATTTAAATATAACAGACCCATCACATCAAATCTACCCACCCTGTTAGGATAGATGCCACCTGCAGCCAGTTGTTTTATAGTTTTTGATGCTTTCTGGTCCATCATACAGATTCTTGGTCCTTTTGTTTTTATTTATTTTTATTTTTGAAATCCAAAGCAGAATGTGTGGATTGTGAAATGATGTGCCCCTTTTTCTTGTAAGTACAGTGGTATAAGCAGAAGAATAGTTTTGGATTTATGGACATCTCTGCATGACCGCAGGGTATTGTTATCATTTATTATCATTTATTATAATATTGCCAGGAAAAAGTTGTCTTTTGAAACATGAAACTGGAGTTCTTGCACAAATAGTGTGATAGAAAACAAGACATTGTAATATATTTATGCAAGCTGGACCCAGTAATGAAGGGTTCACCCCGATATATCAGAGCTGTAGCTTTTATGCAAAGGTGCTATTAGACAAAGTTAGATATTGTTTTGGTCAATGGTCCGACATTCTGTGCAGCAAATTTACAGCTAACTAAATGTTTGTCTAATGAAAGGTTTAAAATATGAGTTTGTTTATGTACAAATCTAACAATGAAAAATGCGTACATTTATTCAAAAGAAAGGAAAAGACGCATGTGTTAAATTGATGACATAGGAATCAGCTGCTGTGAGTCCAGTGCGGGACACACTCCCTGAAGACCCAGATATTACATTTTTGTAGATTTGAGTATGCAGTTTATCACCCAGAAGGATACCCTGTATTCAAAGTCATTGGATCCTTTTTCCCCAGCTCAAGAAGCAGAGCTCCATGTGTTAGCAAAGCCTGTGAGCTATAAAAAGAGTGTATATTTATATAGATAGTCGAGATATAGAGAGCTTTTGGTTCTATTTGAAGGGCCAGAAGTTTGTTTTTACTTCGGCAGGTAAACCAATAAAGCATGCCAAGTTAATTTGATTGGCTGTTTTCAGCCTTCCAGCTTCTTGCTGAGGTAGCCATATTAACTTTCACACATGGAAGCAGACCAGGTGTCTCTAAGGATGCTGCATTTACAGCCCCGGACACTTGATGGGTCTGTGCAACTCACAGATTCCACCCTAGTTCTGGCCCAGTATAGCTGGGATTAATAATTCAACTTTAAGGACCCCAGAACGAGAAGAACAAGTGGTCCACAGGGGGCAACTTCTTATGAAACAGGACTTTGGAAAAGGTGATCATTTATGTCTGTCAGCCACTCTTTTCCCTCCAGCTTGACACATGGACCGTGTCATCAGTCACAAGCAGTTATGGCTGCCTTAGTAAATGAGCATGGGATAGAGCCAGGGTTCACCACAGTTGTTTTTATAACATACCACTTCTTGTTTTACCTGTTACCAAAGGTGTTACCAAAAGCTCAACATCCCTTCCAGAGATTACAAAAAAGATATATCCAGATGCCCAAGTCAGGATCTTACGAGTATGCATTTTGTCTGTATGGACATGTTTTTTGGATGTCCAGTGGCAAATGCTACTGCAAAGGCCACAGTAAAAAGTGTTATCAGAAGTAGTTTGTAAATATAGCGTGCAGAAAGTACAGAGAGTAACAAAAGAAATCATTTTTTATAGGAGAGTCCTTACTAGAAGTTTTGAGGTTTTATTTTTACACCCCCTACTGTCTACAATATAGCGGACAAAGTAAAGTAAGAAACTAGAAAACTTTTGCCTGAATGTTTTCTTAAATTTTATCAAGCCTCTAAGGGGATGTTGGACTCTCTCCCTATGAGATTTTGTTTGGGAGTGTGTTACTCACTTGCTTATATTTTGTCTCAGCAGCTGAAGTCCTCCATTCGGATCTCACGGAGAATGCTGATGATCTTTTAAGGTTTTTTACAAACTCATTTATGTGTTTTCTCCCTAATTCCAGATCCTAAAAGTTTGGAAGGATCTAAAACTAAAGCCAGGTGACTTTTGGATTGTTAAGAGACATTTATATATAAGGAAATGTTTGGAGACTCAATACAGCATCTATTTCATGTACAGTTTTTGCAAAACTTGAAGGAAAAGTCACCTGGATCCACACCAGACACTGCAAAAATGACTTAATTAAACAAATCTCTGTGTTTGATTTGTTTCCCTCTTGTGATCACAGTCTAGGGTACTTTTTGATTCAATTACTTTAATTGTAAGGGATATATATATTTGAAAAATAGTTTAGCCATGTTGAAGTCATATTTGTCTTTTGTACGTCTTCCATTTTATGTAGAATTGTCTGTGTTTACATATGCTGATAAGTCAGCATGTCCACAATTCAGCTAGAAGGCCATTCTGGCCACAGGAGTGTACAGCCAGTACTCTGTAAATATGTCTTATCAATCATTTGTTCTTCACAATGAAAAGTCATTTTGTAATGAAAAAGTTGCTCAGCTATTTTCTCCACAATGGAGTTTTTTTGCCTCTTTGGCCAGGACTACCTCTACCTAAGCGTGTGGAGGTTCCAGGTTAAAGGTGATAGCAGGTATGGTTAGTGATCAAAATATTGATCAAAAGAGGGGAGACTGTAATGGAAATTTGTAAGTTCTGTATATAATTGTATTGTATTTTCTATGTATTGCACTCTGCCCTCACTGTGCACACGGCACTAATAATGTTTTCAGTAAATGTTTACATTCTTTTGAGTCCTGATTAGAATTAGCCTGCCTATGTAACGCCCCTTGTTACCATAAACCTACAATTGTAATATTAATGTGATACCTACGTAATCATGTGTATAAAAACCTTCAATTGCGTCATAATAAAGCAGAACAGTAATTTGGAAAGATGCTGAGCGTATCTTTTGTGTCTGTTCCCTACTGCAGTAGATATTATTAATTTGGAACCACTAATCAATATGAGGATAGGAGTTGCCTATCATCAATTTAACCGAGTCAGATAGATTGATAGCAGAGCAGCCATTGGCTCCTGCTGCTGTCAATCAAATCCAATGACGCGGGCTGAGTCAGGCATTCTGTGTCTATGGATGCAAAAGCTGGACTCAGAAGCACGCCCGCACGGTAACCCCCAGGGACAGCGCTTCTCCTATGGGGTTTACGGATGCGGGGAGGAGCTATTAGCGCAGCGGGGAGACCCCAGAAGAGGTGGATCGGGGCCACTCTCTGCAAAAGGAACTGCACTGTTGAGGTAAGTATGACATGTTTGTTATTTTAAAAAAACAATAAAACGAGGATTTAAGGATCGGCTTCCACCTTTTCCTTTCAGGGCACATTGTACCAGATCAGTAAGACCTTCTTGGGCTTTTCTGCAACAGGTCACTGAATCCAGATTTTTAATTCTTCCACTCAGTCTTCTGTTAACATATTCTCTGCATTTTACCAGCTGAACGTTCAGGCCTCATCTGATGACAGCTTCAGCCATATTTTCCTTCAGGCTGCTCTTTGAGCTGCAGGCACTCCCTGCACTTCTTATTGACCTTTGGCTTGTTCATCGACTGTGCTTCTGCTTGATCCCACCTACTGCATTGGTTACCAGACCCCAGTTTGCTTACCCCCTGGTGGTGTGATCCTGAAGGCCATGACCTGGCGAAACCCATCAACACCATCAGGAGCTCTTTTGAAGACCGGTTGGTGCTTAGATGCCACGCCTTGGGTGAGCCTGCTTCACCCGCCAGGGGAACCTGCTTGTATATTATCTTGCTGGTTACTGTGTGAAACGTTTTACTGCTATATATACTGGCTTCCGAGCCTGATACCTGCCGTAACGATAGAATTATTGTACTGACCATAAAATCAATTTCTTGGAATTCATTGAGGGAACACAGGTCCCACCTCTCTGTGTCTGTCATCATGCTCTGGGTACTAGGGCTTGTTGGGAGCAGGAGGTTATACTGGGGAGTTTGTTTTTTGTTTAATGTCCTAATTCTCCTGTAGACAGCAGTATAACCCAACAGCCTCTAAATGCTTATGTCCCTCAATGAACTCCAAGAAATATATTTCACAGTAGGTGAAAAATTTGTATAACTGTATAATATGACCTTAATAAAAAATGTTTTCCAGGGAGAGTGTGGAGTACACACAGAAGTCCATGGAGGAGGCAGTGAAGAAAGTGAATGAAATGGATGCCAGCTTTGGAGGGACAGAAATTCTCCAACCCCTAAAGAAGATCTACCAAACAGCCGGGAGAGCCGAGCACCCCCGACAGGTCAGCGAGGCTGTAAAACATTTGGTAGACTAGCTACTGTTGAGTGTGAAGGACTCCTAAGTACTTGGGTTATGGAGTCAATGCGCTTATTAATTTCTTAAGTCTGACTTTGAGTTTTGACTTAAGTTCTCCTATAACATAACTTCAGTATACATTCTATTTAGAAAGGCAAAACAGTAAAAAAAAAGTTTAGGCAGTATTGATTACCTGTATTGCTCCATTATAACCATTTATACTTGCGGCATGCTGGATCTAATGTGATCTGTTCAGCTTTTCCTTGTTCTTTTGTATCTGATCCCCTCTCTCTCCTCTCTCCAGCTTTTTGTCTTCACAGACGGAGAAGTCGGGAACACAAAACAAGTGATTGACGAAGTTCAGAAAAATGCTCAGAAACATCGGTAATTATAAATATTCCATCCTTTTGTATGAATTAAACTCTGACCACTGAATCCAACCTCACTGTATAAGTAAATGGAGTCTAACCATCCTCCACCACATGCCTGTTTAAAAAGGACCTGAGAATTCTGCCACCTGCTGGCGAGACTTGATATTTAAGCTCCACTACTCAGCCGCATTTGTCTATTTATTTTTGTATGTAGGCATGATAGAGTTTTATTGTTTGGGTCAATTTTGTCTGAATTTAATTATATATTTATTTATCTGACAGACACACTCTGACTGTGCGCCTTCCTCCTTCCCTTCCCCCACACAGACACAAACCCAAACTCTACTAGCCCATCACTATGATAATCTGCTTCACTGGCTGATAGAAATGTGCAAAAGGCTTAAGGTGGCAGGAAACATAAGGTGCCAATAGATGGATTGAAATTTGTCAGTTTCAGCAGGCCCCAGCCAAATTTCATTCCATGTGTATCCACTGCCGCTCAACAGAAGTCGATCTATTAATCGGCATCTGCTGAAGGGACCTGTTGGATAAAAGCCACTCGATCAGCAGCTGCAGCCAATGGCTGCAGCACTGATCTGTGTATTTACACAGTGAAGGAGTCCCCCTGCCAGTGCCGGGAGAAGTTTGCTCAGTGCCCATGGCAAGGATACAGAACTGTGCCCCCCTCCTTACACATGCCGTAGAATATGTGTACCACCTTGTGCCCATTTTTTGCCCCGTTGCTTTGGCTGTCCATGATTGGCAAAGAGTGTGCATTAACCATGCATGCCCAATCAATTGCTTTTTTTGTGGCTGGAAGGTAGCTGCACATATTTCGTATCAGCCGTGGGTGAATGGGGTGGAAAGTGTGCATGTTGGAACACAGTGTGTCAACAGTGGTTGTCACAGCAGACATAAGTCTGTGACCTCAGATATGGAGCTTGCATGTGGTGAGGGGGCGCCCTGCTTCTGCGCCTTGGGTGACTGTTCCTCCTGCCCACCCCTTGTCCCAGCACGCCCCCCCCCCCCCGTTTTCAGAACATGATAACACAGTGCGGGGGATTCCCCCATCCACCCTTAATGTGTGAATGGAGGAGCTGGTTCCATTTTTTTCATTCAGCCCCCTATGTCATGTATGGCCAGCTTAAAGGACCATCAGAAAATGCTGAATCTTTGCTTATCAAGACAGGGATTTTTTTTACACCCCTTTAAAGGTGTTTTACATTTGGGATCGGTGAAGGAGCCTCCACATCCCTCATTAAAGGCATGGCCCGGGCAGGAAGTGGAGTCTTTGAGTTTATCACCGGCAAGGACCGCATGCAAACCAAGGTAAGAGTACACTGGAGACCTGTAAATGCAGTGTATAATTAAAATAGAACTATAGGCAAAACTTTTGTTCTCATTTTGTATAAGGGAGGGTTAAAACAGCTGTCCCATTGTGGAGATTTCCCTTTGTAGCACCCTAGACCAGTAGATAGTTGCTAGTAAGGTATTTTTACTAGGTTATTCCAGCACAGGCAAATTTAGGCAGGCCTATGCTCCAAGCTAGGCCTGTCTTTTTTAATCTGGGGGCTGGGAGCGGTCAGTGTAGCAGTGGGTGTGACCACCTGTGCTCTAGCTCTGAGGCGCCTCCCCTGTTTCCAGAGAGAAGGTTCTGGAGAAGGGGCTGGGCCTAGAACTGGAGAGGCAGGCAGCTTGTGTGTGAGCCCTGACCAATCCCCAACCGAGATTGGCAGGGGGCAGGCCTCATATATAAGCTGAGGTGATATTCCACTCAAGAGAGAAGTCATAGTTACGTAGTAGGTGAGGTTGAAAAAAGACACAAGTCCATCAAGTCCAACCTTTGTGTGGTTATGTGTCAGTATTACATTGTATATCCCTGTATGTTGCGGTCATTCAGGTGCTTATCTAATAGTTTCTTGAAGCTATTGATGCTCCCTGCTGAGACCACCGCCTGTGGAAGGGAATTCCACATCCTTGCCGCTCTTACAGTAAAGAACCCTCTACGTAGTTTAAGGTTAAACCCCTTTTCTTCTAATTTTAATGAGTGGCCACGAGTCTTGTTAAACTTTCTTCTGCGAATAAGTTGTATTTCTATTGTAGGGTCACCGGTACGGTATTTGTATATTGAAATGATATCCCCTCTCAAGCGTCTCTTCTCCAGAGAGAATAAGTTCAGTGCTCGCAACCTTTCCTCATAACTAAGATCCTCCAGACCCTTTATTAGCTTTGTTGCCCTTCTTTGTACTCGCTCCAATTCCAGTACATCCTTCCTGAGGACTGGTGCCCAGAACTGGACAGCATACTCTAGGTGCGGCCAGACCAGAGTCTTGTAGAGTGACAGGATTATCGTTTTATCTCTGGAGTTGATCCCCTCTTTAATGCATGCCAATATTCTGTTTGCTTTGTTAGCAGCAGCTTGGCATTGCATGCCATTGCTGAGCCTATCATCTACTAGGACCCCCAGGTCCTTTTCCATCCTAGATTCCCCCAGGGGTTTTCCCCCCAGTGTACAGATTGCATTCATATTTTACATTGCATTATTTTACATTTTTCTAAATTGAACCTCATTTGCCATGTAGTTGCCCACCCCATTAATTTGTTCAGATCTTTTTGCAAGGTTTCCACATCCTGCGGAGAAGTTATTGCCCTGCTTAGCTTAGTATCGTCCGCAAATACAGAGATTGAACTGTTTATCCCATCCTCCAGGTCGTTTATGAACAAATTAAATAGGATTGGTCCCAGCACAGAACCCTGGGGAACCCCACTACCCACCCCTGACCATTCCGAGTACTCCCCATTTATCCACACCCTCTGAACTCGCCCTTGTAGCCAGTTTTCAATCCATGTACTCACCCTATGGTCCATGGCAACGGACCTTAATTTGTACAGTAACTGTTTAGGGGGAACTGTGTCAAATGCTTTTGCAAAATCCAGATACATCACGTCTATGGGCCTTCCTTTATCTAGATGGCAACTCACCTTCTCATAGAAGGTTAGTAGATTGGTTTGTCAAGAACGATTCTTCATGAATCCATGCTGATTACTGCTAATGATACCGTTCTCATTACTAAAATCTTGTATATAGTCCCTTATCATCCTCTCCAAGAGTTTACATACTATTGATGTTAGGCTAACTGGTCTGTAATTCCCAGGGATGTATTTTGGGCCCTTTTGAAAAATTCAACAGTCTGCATGGAGATGCAGGAGGAAACTAATACTAAATCCTATATGCACATTATATCTTCTGGCTCTAACTTTATTCAAAGTGTACTCAAATCCTTAAATATGATGGCAAAGACTTACCCTATGGGCATCCCATATTCCTAGCCCTATCCAACTTTTACCCCCCAATAAAACATCAAAAACATAACTAGCAAAAGACTGTTCATTCTCTGGAAAGGATGTATGAAGTCTGGCAGTGGGGTGATTTGGCGGATTGTTTGTTACTAGCTGCAACATCATGGCTACACCTTCATTTGCTAGCCAAACAGGAAGTGAGAGGAAATCCTTTACAAATTAAGGGAATCCTTTGAGGACCCCAGGTCACCAGAACTGCAGTAGTGTCTCTATTGGAAGATTCCCCCTCTTACTTTCCTGGGGACAACCCAAAAATTGGGATTTTCTTTTACTTTCAGTTTCAATGACAATGGTAAACAGGACAAATAGAGAGGGCGAATCTCCCTGACAGGGGTTCTAATCCATCCAACAAAAAAAAAATTTTGCCTTGAGTATTTTTATTAATACAAAATAGAATGAATCTTCTAATTGCAAAAGCAGGCAACTTGAAAATTTAACAAATATTCAAAGCCTTCCTCGTTCTATTTATAATAATATAAAAAGTTTGGGATGGTTTAAAGCAGGAGGGCTAGGAGAAAGGATAAGCGAATCTGCTGGGGTTCATTTCAGAAAGTCATCAATGCAGACCGGTGTAGCAGCGCTGCTCCCTTCCTTCAATCCCCAGCTCCACCCAGTGCTCAGACTATAAGGCTGCCAATGCCTCTGTATAATGTGAACCACTGAAGGGACAGGAGGCACTCTGGTAAACGTCAAATGGTAATATACTTTATTGAAATTACACGAAGCAGCTGTAAAACATCCAATGAGTTTCGGCTGTTAGGCCTTAATCATGGCTCATGATAAAGGCCTGGTGGCTGAAACGCGCTGGCTGTTTTACAGCTGTTTCATGTAACTTCAATAAAGGATATTACCATTTGACGTTTACCAGAGTGCTTCCCGTCCCTTCAGTGGTTCAAAGTTCAGACAAGATTATTTGAATTCTGCTTAAAGTATGTGAAATCCTAACTTGGCATCGAAGCTCGAACCCCAATGAATTCTTTGACGGATTTTGTTGTTTTGGCCATGTTCAAGACTAATATGAAAGCTATTGTCAGAAAAAGGGAAGGAGGAGCTGGGCACTGCCATGGGAGAAATGTACCAAAAGTTTACAAAAAATAATGTACACTGGGGAGAGGGCCTTTTCATTAGACTTTGAGGGCAACGCTCAAAACACATAAAACCATTAAATAATATAAGGCATTGGGGAATGCCTTAAAGTGATAAATGGTGTTTTTGAAACAAAAATTATTACACAGCAGTATGACAATTTTAAACAGCAAGGATAGGCCCAAATTTACAAGTGACAAATAGCACAGGCTGGGGCTTTACCACAAGAATTAGGTTTCTGCAGAGGATACAGCAGTGTTAGTCTAACTACATTACAGGAAGAAATAAATTAGCCTTAAGAGCTTTTGTACACCTGCACCTACCCCCAGCCAACCAACTTTCTGTATGGACACCCCAGCAATAGGGAAGTATGCCATCATATTGTGGGGGTAGGAGAGTTAGTCACAGGCTGGGGCAAGTCTAGGAGGACCTGGGTTCAAAGGAAGTGGGTTGAATGATGTTGGCCATCAGACAAAAAAAGTACTGCGGAAAAATATAGATTTTTTTTTTCTTTTGCTCAAGTTCTAATTTAAACATATTTATTTCTGTTTCATTTTACTAACCACTCAAGGTTCTTCGGGCACTCAAATGCTCCTTACAGCCCACTGTGAAGGATGTCTCTCTCACATGGACCCTTCCTTCTGGTGTGGAAGCCACCGTCCTGTCCAAGGTCCCTACTGCAATCTTCCAGGGTCAAAGATCTATTATCTACGCTCAGCTGAAGGGAAAGGTCTGTGAGCCCGGGGAGGATTGTGTTTTGTGTGTTACATCAGATTCAAAGCTAGGGTAGGATGAGATATAGGAGAAATTAGGAGATCTCAAGACTTAGGACTTAGACTGGGGCAGATGGACACGGGTATATTTCAAAATCAATATAGGCTTTGCTGATGGTACAAAAATACCAAACAAGAGTTTAAGGTGAGGGTAGGTAGTCACTTTTTTGAGTCACCACCAATAGACTGTCAGAGCTCTGTTCTCCTCATGAGGGTAGGTAAGTAGAGTCACCGATAATAGACTGGCAGAGCTCTGGTCTCCTCATGATGGTAGGTAGGTAGAGTCGCCACTAATAGATTGGCAGAGCTCTGGTCTCTTCATTAAGGTAGGTAGGTAGAGTAACCACCAATAGACTGGCAGAGCTCTGGTCTCCTCATGGGGGTAGATAGGTAGAGTCACCACCAACAGATTGGCAGAGCTCTGGTCTCCTCATGAGCGTGGGTAGAATTTATTTTTAATAAACATGCAACATGGAAGCGGTGTGTTTCAATGTCACAAAAAAAACCACAAAGTAGAGGAGCGTCTCAGAATCTTTGAAAGTAATGTTTTGGGTTCTGGAACTGGGGGCTTTGTAGAGCTTTGAGTGGGAAAAACATCCACTCCTAGGTAACATCTTACCTGGTAACCAGACCCCGTTGTTAGTGCTGTGCACAAGCCTTTATATAAAATGTGAGCAACTGACTCTCCTTTCTTTGTCACACTTTGCTGTGGGAGTTTGCTGCTGGATACAAAAGGTACAAGAGTTGCCTGTTTTCGGCAATAAACTAGAAGGTACCATGTTAGTCTGAAACTGATCTAAGTTCAGTTTAGTTTAGTGTTCTCTTTGTACCAGCTGTATAAAGCCCTGCTGTCTTGATGAACAGGACTGTTCCTAAAAAACGGTGTTATATTGTTGAATGGTGATTTCAGCTACATATATTTTACTAGGTGTTTCTTGACTTTAGTAAATACTAACACCCCTTTACACAGTACAGTATCCCTTACATATAATAACTTAGCATTTAATTTAGTTTGTAATTTACACTTTGTCTAAATATTTCCTAGGTGGAGAATGAAGCTGACGGTCAGGTCTGTCTGCAGTACAAGTTTAAAGATGAAATGATAAAGAATGATCTTCGTTTCCCGCTGAAGGTGCAGAACGCAGAAAGGTTAGTATTTAGTATCTAAAACATCCCAAATTAATGACAAACATGCCCTATGTTATATTTTTACAGTCAACACTAATGGGGTGTACACACAGTCAGACTTTTCGGCTACTAAAGTCCAACGGACCAAATCCGGTGGACAATTCGATCGTGTGGGGGCTTCCCCAGACTTTCAGCGGACTTTTCCAGTCACAAATCTGACGGACTTTAGATTTGGAACATGCTTCAAATCTTTATGTCGTAACTCCGCCGGACCCAGAAATCTGCTCGTCTGTATGCTAGTCCGACGGACAAAAACCCACGCTAGGGCAGCTATTGGCTACTGGCTATCAACTTCCTTATTTTAGTCCGGTGTACGTCATCATGTACGAATCCATCGGACTTTTGTGTGATCGCATGTAGGCAAGTCCGTTCGTTAGAAAGTCCGCCGCAAGTCCCCCAAAAGTCCATCGAAAGTTTGTCGGACGGGCTGTCGGACTTTTGAAGCCGAAAAGTCCGACCGTGTGTACGCCCCATAAGAGACTTTCGAAGCTCTGGTCTCCTCATGTACTGTGTTTCTTCTCTTACCCACCACCCACAGACTAGCAGAGCTCTGGTCTCCTCATGTACTATGTCTCTTTTCTTACCCACCACCCACAGACTAGCAGAGCTCTGGCCTCCCCATTTACCATGTCTCTCCTCTTACTCACCACCCATAGACTGGTGAAGCTCTGGTCTCCTCATGTACCATGTCTCTCCTCTTACCCACCACCCACAGACTAGCAGAGCTCTGGTCACCTCATGTACCGTGTCTCTCCTCTTACCCACCATCCACAGACTAGTAGAGCTCTGGTCTCCTCATGTACCGTGTCTCTCCTCTTACCCACCACCCACAAACTAGCAGAGCTCTGGTCTCCTCATGTACCATGTCTCTCCTCTTACCCACCACCCACAGACTAGTAGAGCTCTGGTTTCCTCATGTACTGTGTCTCTCCTCTTACCCACCACCCACAGACTAGCAGAGCTCTAGTCTCCTCATGTACTGTGTCTCTCCTCTTACCCACCACCCACAGACTAGCAGAGCTCTAGTCTCCTCATGTACTGTGTCTCTCCTCTTACCCACCACCCACAGACTAACAGAGCTCTGGTCTCCTCATGTACCATGTCTCTCCTCTCACCCACCACCCATAGACTGGCAGAGCTCTGGTCACCTCATGTACCATGTCTCTCCTCTTACCCACCACCCATAGACTGGCAGAGCTCTGGTCTCCTTATGTACAGTGTCTCTTCTTTTACTCTGGTTTCCTAAGACCCTGCCTATCTTCTTTTAGACCCATTATCCACAAATTGGCAGAGCTTTGGTCTAGTCTCAAACACTATCCACAGACTGGCAAAGCTCTGGCATGCTCATGCACTGTCTATCTACTTTTAGTACAAACAAATGGCAACCACCCCAACCTACAACTGGCCTTTACAGCAAGGAGCACATGGAAGGGCGACACATGTCAAAGAACAACAAAGAAAAATTCCCAGCTCACTCACCATCCAGTCTGCAACAAACCGAATGTTAAAACCAAAAGTTTAGATTTCATACATTTGCAAATATGTGCGTAAGCTGCAGGGCCACTTCACGGCACCCTAGTTTGCTGCAGTCCTAACTCTATACATTTTGAGAGTCTCCTGATTTGGAGCACATACTGTGTATGTGTGTATATATATATATAATGGATAGACTGAGGGCAGGTGTTCCTTGAGGGAGACCACCCTTAAAACTACAGGGATGCACTGGACACCCAGCAATAGCAGAGTGGCAGTGAAGGTATCCATTGTGTCCCCTAACCAGTAAACCAACAGTACAAACAAATAGCAACCGCCCCAACCTACAGTATAACCAGTCAGTTTTAGGCCCACCATCCACAGACCAGCAAAGCTCAGGTTTACTCATGCCCTTTCTATCTTCTCTCGCCGAATATCCACAGACTGTCAGAAATCTAGTGTCCTTGTACACTGTGTAGCTTCTTTCAGGCCCACCATCTACAGGCTGGCAGATGTCTGATATCCTCATGCACTGTCCATCTTCTCTCACCCACCATCCACAGACTGCCTTAGCCCTGGTCTTCTCATACACTGTCTGTCCTCTTCCAGGCCCACCATTCACCGACTGGCAGACCTCTGGTCTCCTCATGCACTGTCTTTCCTCCTCCAGGCCCACCATTCACAGACTGGCAGAGCTCTGGTCTCCTCATGCACTGTTTATCTTTTTTCAGGCCCACCATCCACAGACTGGCATCCAAAGCTCTGATCTCTGAATTGGAACAAGGAACAGAGTCTCAGTCTGAAGAAGTGAAGAAGAAGATCTTGGAGACCAGTCTGCAGTCTGGTGTTGTCTCCTCTCTCACAGCCTATGTAGCCATCAACAAGGACACCAAGACACGCGTGGAGGGTCCTCCCGTGCACAGGGATACCCCAGCTCCAGGTATGACGTTGTCATATTTGAATGCAGCAGACAAATCCTTAATGGCAATAACAACTTATGTTTGCAAAGGCATCAAATAGTTACTTCTACTTGAGTTAGTTGTCAGCTGTGACCATGGCAGATCTTTGTAATTACAGTCATCCAAAGAATATATTTTCTAAAAACTGATACCATTTGGCGTACCATAACCATGTCATGGAGTTTTGGGGTTATCAGTGGAAGGTAAACTCTGTTCTAACTAATCTGTACCGCTATATACTTGTCTGCAGCGATCGATCTTATTCCAGGTTTATAAATTCAGATATTGTTGATGCAGAGTGTGACAGCCAATTTATATGAATTACTCCTCAAATAATACTTTCTGTTGTTACTCACTGACTTTCCTCCTGACTAGGGATGAGCTTGGGTTCGACTCGAACATTGGCTGTTCGGTCGTTCGCCGAATTCCGAACGTTATGGGCCGTTCACGCCAAAATCATGTGGCGCGTCACGGCCCATAATTCACTGCGGCATCGCAGTGCATTGCTGGCTGATGATTGGCTAAGCATGCACTATGACCCGCATGCTTGGCCAATCACAGCGCCGTCGGTAGAGAGAGCTGTAATTGGCCAAAGCCAGGGTGGCTTTGGCCAATTATGGCTCAGGGGGTTTAGAACACGCCCCACACTATATAAGGCCGCCTGCATGACGGCCCTGTGTAGTGTGTGTTCCGGAGCTGAGATACATAGATAGACAGAGAGACAGTGTCATTTAATTTGAGTTAGCTAGATTAGGCAGAACAATCAGTGAGTTAGCTGCACTTACAGTGTATTGTGTATATATATATGCATCCCAGGTGTTGCATATATATATATATATATACACTGTATTCAGTTTAGCTAGATCCGTTCCTGTTATCTTCCTACTGACAGGCAGGCTTGTCTTGTTACAGTATATACAGCTACCTGAAGAAAATTGCTGGTGTTCTTTTGATCCTATTAGTACCACAGTCAGGCAGCTAGACTATTTACAGTTAGTGTAGTGCGTCCTGCTCACAGTGTTCAGCTAAAACTACAAGTTAGTGTAGTGAGACCTCTGCACAGTGTTCATCTAAAGCTTCAAGTTAGTGTAGTGCGTCCCGCTCACAGTGTTCAGCTAAAACTACAAGTTATTTTTTGCGAGCTCTGCACAGTGTTCATCTAAAGCTACAAGTTAGTGTAGTGCGTCCTGCTCACAGTGTTCAGCTAAAACTACAAGTTAGTGTAGTGAGACCTCTGCACAGTGTTCATCTAAAACTACAAGTTAGTGTGGTGCGTCCTCCTCACAGTGTTCAGCTAAACCTACAAGTTATTTTTTTGCGAGCTCTGCACAGTGTTCACCTAAAGCTACCTGTAGAAGGTTGGTGGTGTTTTCCTGATCCTATCACTACCGCAGGCAGCTAAATAAGCTACAAGTTATTTTTTTGCGAGCTCTGCACAGTGTTCACCTAAAGCTACCTGTAGAAGTTTGGTGGTGTTCTCATACTACAGGCAGGCAGTTGATTTTGCTACCTGCAGTATCAGTACATATATATATATATATATATATATATATATATATATATATACATATATATCCCAGCTTAGTGCAGCTACAGGCCATTAGTATGTCTGGAAGGCCAAGAAGGAGAGGCAGACAGTCACAAGCCAATAAAAGAGGGCAAGCAGGCTCTGTGTCTAGTGCTGGTCGTGGAGACGGTGCATCCTCATCAGCACGTGGCCGTGGGACACGCTTGGCCTTTTTTTCGGCAGCTGCCTGTGTTGAGCCGCAACATGCGGAAGACTTGGTTGAGTGGATGACCAAGCCGTCCTCATCCTCCTCATCCTCTCTCACCCATGCTCAGGGTACTTTGTCTGGCAAAGCAGCGGCCTCTTCCCTCGGCTCAATGTCATCAGTGACTCCTTCCCTAGCCCCACCATGTCCTCCTGAGGAGTCCCTCGAACTGTTTGACCACAGTGTTGGGTACATGCTCCAGGAGGATGCCCAGCGTTTGGAAGGCTCTGATGATGATACTGAGCTCGATGAAGGCAGTAACATGAGCACGGACAGAGGGGGTGCCCAAGAAGGACAGCAATCTGGCAGTCATGCTCCCCCTGCTGCAGCATACTGCCAGGTTTGCTCCAGTGATGAGGAGGGAGGGGATGATGAGGTCACTGACTCAACGTGGGTACCTGATAGGAGAGAGGAGGAGGAGGCGGCACATCAGCAACGAGGCAGGATGCCCTCCGGGGGCCAGCCTAAGGGCAGCACACTGACTGCATCACACCCCAAAGCTCCACATGTGCAGGGCACTGCAGTCTCTGCGCGTTATTCAAAAAGTTCTTTGGTGTGGGCCTTTTTTGAGACGAGTGCATCAGATTGCACCGCTGCTATTTGCAACATATATCTCAAGCGTATCTCGCGTGGCCAAAACATCTCCTGCTTGGGTACCACATGCTTGACCAGACATATGTTGACCTGCCATGCAGTTCGTTGGCAAGCGTATCTAAAAGACCCACACCAAAGAACAAAGAGGACCTCTCCTTGCTCCTCATCAGCTGAGATCTCCAACCCCACTATACCTTCAGTCCTCTCTGAGACCTGCACTGAGAGGAATGAAGGTGTAGAATTAAGTGTGTCACAGCCAAGTACTTGTGGGCAATCTGCTTTCGGTACACCGACGTCAGATTGTACCAGGCAAATTTCCCTGCCCCAGCTGCTGCACCGCCGAAAGAAGTTTGCTCCCAGCCATCCACATGCCCAGCGGTTGAATGCTAGCTTGGCAAAATTGCTAGCACTTCAACTGCTGCCTTTTCAGTTGGTAGACTCTGCCCCCTTCCGTGAGTTTGTGGAATGTGCGGTTCCTCAGTGGCAGGTACCCAAATGCCACTTTTTCTCACGGAAGGCGATTCCGGCTCTCTACTGGCATGTGGGAGGCAATGTCCATGCCTCGCTGGACAGGGCGGTCAGCGGTAAGGTGCATATTACCGCTGACTCATGGTCCAGCAGGCATGGACAGGGATGTTACCTAAGTTTCACGGCGCATTGGGTGACTCTGCTGGCAGCTGGGAAGGATGCAGGACAAGGTGCAGTAGTGTTGGAGGTTGTTCCGCTACCACGCCTCCAAAATGCCACTAGTAATGATTGTGACACACCTCTCTCCTCCACCCCCTCCTCTTCTTCTTCCTCCATGGCCTCTTCCTGTGCTTTGTCCTCAGAACCAGCGGTGCTCTGTAGCCGATCAAGGGGCTACGCAAGTACGCAGGCCAAAAGATGCCATGTGGTGCTTGAGCTGGTGTGCTTGGGGGACAGGAGCCACACTGAGGCAGAGGTTCTGTCAGCTCTGCAGGGGCAGGTTCAGAGGTGGTTGACGCCACTCCAACTTAAGGCAGGAATGGTGGTTTGCGACAATGGCACCAACCTCCTCTCTGCCCTCCGACAGGGACAAATGACCCATGTGCCCTGTTTGGCTCACGTCCTTAACTTGGTGGTGCAGCGGTTCTTGGGCAGGTACCCAGGCTTACAGGATGTCCTGAGGCAGGCCAGGAAAGTCTGTGTGCATTTCCGCCGGTCATATAATGCCAGTGCTCAGCTGGCAGACCTCCAAAAGGAGTTTAACCTGCCCAAGAACCGCCTAATCTGTGACATGCCCACCAGGTGGAACTCAACGTTGGCCATGCTGCAGCGGCTGCACACGCAGCACAGGACCATCAATGAGTACCTGTGCGACTATGGCACAGGACAGGGTCAGGGGAGCTTGTTTTTTTTTCCCCACGCCAGTGGGCCATGATCAGGGATGCATGCACTATCCTGTCACCATTTGAGGAGGCCACGAGGATGGTGAGCAGTGACAGTGCATGCGTCAGTGACACTGTCCCCCTTGTCCACCTGTTGGAGCACACGCTGCATGGAATAATGGACAGGGCACTTGAGGCAGAACAGAGGCAGGAAGAGGAGGACTTCCTTAGCTCTCAAGGCCCCCTTTATCCAGACAGTGTTCCTGCGTGCCCGCCGATCACACAGGGAGAGGACGAGGAGGAGGAGGAGGAGGAAGATTGTGTCAGTATGGAGGTGGAGCCTGGCACTCAGCATCAGCAGCAGTCTTTAAGGGATCAGTCCCAAGAAACACATGGACTTGTACGTGGCTGGGAGGAGGTGGCTGCAGACCATGTCGTCCTTAGTGACCCAGAGGACCCCGGACCGAATGCCTCAGCAAACCTATGCTGCATGGCCTCCCTGATCCTGCAAAGCCTGCGTAAGGATCCTCGTATTCGTGGTATCAAGGAGAAGGACCAATACTGGCTGGCAACCCTCCTTGATCCACATTCCAGTATTGGTCCCTCCTTGATTCACGTTACAAGGGTAAGGTTGCAGACCTTATCTTGCCATCGCAGAGGGAGCAGAGGATGAAACATCTTCGGGAGGCCTTGCAGAAAGGTCTGTGCAACGCGTTCCCAGAGACTGGGAGGTTACAAACTCCTGTTTCTGGACAACGTGTTGCTGAGGCTTCGGTCAGTCAAAGAAGGAGCGGTGGAGAAGGTGGCCGTCTGACCGATGTGTTCAGACAATTTTTTGGTCCGCAGCCCCAAGGTATGATTAGTTCCAGCAACCATCGCCAGCGTCTGTTTTACATGGTGCAGGAATACCTAGGGGCAAGATCTGACTTGGACACCTTTCCCACCGAAAATCCTCTGGGTTACTGGGTCTTGAGGATGGATCACTGGCCAGAGCTTGCACAGTGTGTTGTGGCACCAGCAACAGTGCCTAAGGCCCAATTTTTCAGCCCCTGTTTAACAGGGGCGTGTAATTACAATTTTTGATGCAATACTTTGCAGCAGGGCTCGTTCCTGCATTCCAACTAGAGTGTCTGTGAGGGGTTGCAGTGTTGTGGCACCAGCACCAGTGCCTAAGGCCTAATTTTATTCTTGATCTAATATTTCACAGCAGGGCCCATTTCTGCACCCACTAAGAGCTTGTGAGGACTTACAGTGTTGTGGCACCAGCACCACCACCACCACCAAAGGCCCAATTTTTCTGCCTTTGTTCAACAGGGGCATGTAATTACAATTCTTGATCTAATATTTCACAGCAGGGCCCTGTGAGGGCTTACAGTGTTGTGGCCACAACAACACCTAAGGCCCAAATTTCTGCTGAGTATATAGGGCAGGCCCCTACTTTCAAACATCTAACTTACAAACGACTCCTACTTGCAAACGGAAGGACACAACAGGAAGTGAGATGAAATCTACCCCTAGGAAGGGAAATTTTCTCCTGTAAGAGTTAATATGGGAAAAACATTTCTCCTTTCCACTGATGCTTTCCAATCCTTGTTCCACAAAAAACCCCAAATTTTCAAAAAACATTTGTCATTGGGACAAAAAGTGAGGTGAAATCTTCTGAAGAGGACAGACAGCAAAACAAATGTCACAGGGGTGATAACCCTTCCCTATGTTTTCCAAAAAGCTTAAAAAAGATTTTTTTGGCTGGAGCTAAACACGTTAAAAATGTACCCATTCAAAATTACAAACAGATTCTACTTAACAACAAATCTACAGTCCCTGTCCTGTTTGCACCGCCTGTATACTGCTGTTCAGAGTATATAGGGCCTGATGGCCCCACACCTTTCCTTATTTTAATTTGGGTGCGGGGTTCCCCTTAATATCCATACAAGACCCAAAGGGCCTGGTAATGGACTGGGGGGTACCCATGCCGTTTGCCTCACAGATTTTCATCCATATTGCCAGGACCCGACATTACATTAAAGCCGCAAGCAGTTTTAAATGACTTTTTTTCCTTTAAAAATGACATTTTGTGCAGGGACTCTTCTAAGCACGGGAAACACGCGCCACTTTACAGGCATACTATATACACCCCCAGGTACGATACTTAAAGGAATATTTCACTTTTTTTTTTTTTTACTTTAAGCATCATTAAAATCACTGCTCCCGAAAAAACGGCCGTTTTTAAAAGTTTTTTTTGCATTGATACATGTCCCCTGGGGTAGGACCCGGGTCTCCAAACCCTTTTTAGGACAATACCACGCAAATTAGCCTTTAAAATGAGCACTTTTGATTTCGAACGTTCAAGTCCCATAGACGTCAATGGGGTTCTAACGTTCGTGCAAATTTTCGGTCCGTTCGCAGGTTCTGGTGCGAACCGAACCGGGGAGTGTTCGGCTCATCCCTACTCCTGGCCCTTCCAGGCAGGGACTCCATGGCTCCTCTCACTCAAAAATATAGAGAAACGTAAGAAGTCGGGACTGTGTTGTAGGCTACATTTCTAATCAGTGGCCAGAAAACTATTAACCCCCCGTTAAGTACTGTGGTAAATTGTATCTTAACCAAAAAACAAACATTTAATATAATGTATATAGAAAAGGCTGCGCTGCTAAGTGAGTGCAATGGTGAATCACTTAAATAACCACAACTAATGCACCCATATGTGATAAATAAACAGTGAAAAGAGAATTAAATTATTGACAAAAATTCAAACTTAACTCCCACAAATTGAACATAAAAAATTGACCATTAGGTATGAGAAGTCAAAAAAGCTGAATAAAATATGCAAAGTCCATACAAAGAGTTCCTTGCTGAAAAAGTCTTTCAGAAAAAAAAAGGGGAAAGAAACACCAGTCATCCAACGATGTGACGCATGCAGTATTGTCACCCTGAGGAGCGTGATGATAGGAAAATTCCTCCACCTCAAAACAAACTGCCCCTTACCAGATCATTTGATCTCTTGTTAGGGAGATCGTATGAGCAAGTGGCTGTATCCCCCAGCCGCAGGGTCTCTGCTGGAAATGATTCTCCAAGGTTCACCACTCAGGGGGTCCTCTAGCAGGTGCATGAGCGCTCAGTTCCCATGGATAAATACAGAAGAGAAAGCTCCATAGCGTAACACAATTAACCATTTATTAAAAAAGTTAAGAAACACACTTACAAATTAGAAGTTTCAAATCGCGTATAAAATCACAAGCCGGCCGGCTCACAGCTGCTGCCCGTAGCTTCTGGGATCAGCGATGGATGGTGGTGATGACAGCACGTCGCTCCTCCCTACGCCGTTTCCACAAATCTGTCGTCTTCCTGGGGCACGGGCGGCGTGCTGACACACCACCTATATGTATCCAATCAGCTCAACGGAACGCCCCTTTCTGAGATCAAGGCGTCCGATGCTATCCTCGCCATCTTTAAAGTGGGCAAAAAAGCCCTTATTTTATAATAGTAAATAATAACCTTGCTGAAATGACTCAATAAGAGATTGTTTACATGTATTGCCTAATAAGAAAACTTCTGTTCTTTGTACATAGAACAAAAAGCCCTTTCACTAGAGAAAAGATTAACATTAAAAAGAGAAGCTTAGCATTCTCCGCATATGATAGCGATAAGGGTTAAAAATAAAAAATAAAAATTAAAAAATTTGTATCCTAATGTCAAACGTCTACCAATGACAATCCGGGTATATTGAAACACACCAGACTCGCTAACTAAGCAGAGGTGCTAAGACACATTGGGAAAAACGCAACCCTGTGAGCATGGGGATCCCACCACACCTGCTCAGTGATGAATCAATTCCTAACAGAACCCTAATTCATTAATGAGTAAAAAAAATTTTTGCTCAATGATCGAGCCGGTATGAAAACAAAAATGATTGGTCCCCTCAGATCATAGGAGTGAACAGGGGTCACCAGACAATTTATATAGTATTTTCACTGTCAATAGATAGGGGAGATAGCAATTACCATTTCCACCCATATACTTGGCTCTCATGTAGATATATACCTGTGGAATTAACAATGTCTGCAATCATAGAGCCTAGGTATAAGGGACCTCTCCGTACTCTCCCCTAGGCTGGTATTGCTGGGACCAAGGGTTTGTGTTTATGCGTCAAGGAGAGTCCCAGGAAGTGAATAATTGGCTAAAAGATGTTATATATCTTTATGTGGAAAACACATTGGCATATAAATCAGCCAATGTGCTATATCTGGAACGTACTGCCCTGTTAGTATGGGAGCACTACCACTTTGTAAAAATTAAGAATATACAAATATAAATATTATAATTAAAAAAGGGGTGCCCAGTACATTTTTCCCCTTACCTAGCCGGACAACCTTGAACTCAGACTGAGGCCAGAATAATAAGTTTTAACCATTATCAATAAAAGCGTTTACATCAGTATCAATATTCAGGCCGTGAGGGGTGTAGCACCGGACTCGATGGATCCAAGCCATTTCTAGTCTAGACAGTTCCCTGACTAGAGATCCACCCCTCCAATGAGCACTATATCTATCTATCACCAAAAATAGAGTGTTTGCAGGGTTACGATTGTGATGTAACGCATAGTGTCATAGGTGTCAGATTTGCTCACTCAACAAGAGCAAACAGAGGAAAACTGAGTCTTTTACATCTTCTAGTACATCTAGGGTACATAAAATAGAGCCCTTCATCACGTGCAGCTCAAAAGGGGTGGTATATTTGTTGCAATGTCCATGTGGGCTGCAATATATAGGCAGGACCAAATGACCTATGTTCTCCGCCTAGGAGAACATATCACAAATTTAACAAATGGTTTCCAATTTCATTCGGTGTCCAAGCACTATGCGTTACATCACAATCGTAACCCTGCAAACACTCTATTTTTGGGGATAGATAGATAGATATAGTGTTCATTGGAGGGGTGGATCTCTAGTCAGGGAACTGTCTAGACTAGAAATGGCTTGAATCCATCGAGTCCGGTGCTACACCCCTCAAGGCCTGAATATTGATACTGATGTAAACACTTTTATTGATAATGGTTAAAACTTATTATTCTGGCCTCAGTCTGAGTTCAAGGTTGTCCGGCTAGGTGAGGGGAACAATGTACTGGGCACCCCTTTTTTAATTATAATATTTAAATTTGTATATTCTTAATTTTTACAACAGGGCAGTACGTTCCAGATATAGCACATTGGCTGATTTATATGCCAATGTATTTTCCACATAAAGATATATAACATCTTTTAGCCAATTATTCACTTCCTGGGACTCTCCTTGACGCATAAACACAAACCCTTGGTCCCAGCAATACCAGCCTAGGGGAGAGTACGGAGAAGTCCCTTGTACCTAGGCTCTATGATTGCAGACATTGTTAATTCAACAGGTATATATCTACATGAGAGCCAAGTATATGGGTGGAAATGGTAATTGCTATCTCCCCTATCTATTGACAGTGAAAATACTATATAAATTGTCTGGTGACCCCTGTTCACTCCTATGATCTGAGGGGACCAATCATTTTTGTTTTCATACCGGCTCGATCATTGAGCAAAAATTTTTTTTACTCATTAATGAATTAGGGTTCTGTTAGGAATTGATTCATCACTGAGCAGGTGTGGTGGGATCCCCATGCTCACAGGGTCGCGTTTTTCCCAATGTGTCTTAGCACCTCTGCTTAGTTAGCGAGTCTGGTGTGTTTCAATATACCCGGATTGTCGTTGGTAGACGTTTTGACATTAGGATACAAATTTTTAATTTTTTAAAAAATGTTTAACCTTTATCGCTATCATATGCGGAGGATGCTAAGCTTCTCTTTTTAATGTTAATCTTTTCTCTAGTGAAAGGGCTTTTTGTTCTATGTACAAAGAACAGAAGTTTTTTTATTAGGCAATACATGTAAACAATCTCTTATTGAGTCATTTCAGCAAGATTATTATTTACTATTATAAAATAGGGTTTTTTTTGCCCACTTTAAATATGGCGAGGATAGCATCGGACGCCTTGATCTCAGAAAGGGGCGTTCCGTTGAGCTGATTGGATACATATAGGTGGTGTGTCCGCACGCCGTCCGTGCCCCAGGAAGGCGACAGATTTGTCGAAACGGCGTAGAAAGGAGCGACGTGCTGACGTCACCACCATTCATCGCTGATCCTGGAAGCTACGGGCAGCAGCTGTGAGCCGGCCGGCTTGTGATTTTATACGCGATTTGAAACTTCTAATTTGTAAGTGTGTTTCTTAACTTTTTTAATAAATGGTTAATTGTGTTACGCTATGGAGCTTTCTCTTCTGTATTTATCCATGGGAACTGAGCGCTCATGCACCTGCTAGAGGACCCCCTGAGTGGTGAACCTTGGAGAATCATTTCCAGCAGAGACCCTGCGGCTGGGGGATACAGCCACTTGCTCATACGATCTCCCTAACAAGAGATCAAATGATCTGGTAAGGGGCAGTTTGTTTTGAGGTGGAGGAATTTTCCTATCATCACGCTCCTCAGGGTGACAATACTGCATGCGTCACATCGTTGGATGACTGGTGTTTCTTTCCCCTTTTTTTTTCTGAAAGACTTTTTCAGCAAGGAACTCTTTGTATGGACTTTGCATATTTTATTCAGCTTTTTTGACTTCTCATACCTAATGGTCAATTTTTTATGTTCAATTTGTGGGAGTTAAGTTTGAATTTTTGTCAATAATTTAATTCTCTTTTCACTGTTTATTTATCACATATGGGTGCATTAGTTGTGGTTATTTAAGTGATTCACCATTGCACTCACTTAGCAGCACAGCCTTTTCTATCTACAGTATTAATAAGTGGAGGTTGTCTCACATTTATGGTTGCAGCAGCATCAACAATTTTTTTGTTTCACATATACACACTTATCTTTATTGATCACATCTAGGGATAGCGCTATATTTTTTTTGGTTTGAATTTAATATAATGTAGCTTCTCAGTACTTATATGAGGCAGAACATTTTCAGCAAGTACAGAAAATACTTTCTGATCATGCCAGAAATGCTATGTCCAGGGCCGTCTTTAATATTGACTGGGCACTGGGCAAACATTGTCTTGGGCCCTCCCGAATCCACTTATCAACTATGTGCGGGCTCAAGGGGAAGCTGCCTTCGGCCCCACAACAATGACTGGGTCTGGGGCAGCTGCCCCTTTTGCCCTGTGTTAAAGACAGCCCTGGCTATGTCCTAGTTCTTAAATGAAAGCACAAATATTATCTTTTATTGTGTAAACTACTAATCTTATCCACCCACCATGTACTGGAGATGAAAAAAGGTGGACACGTTTAAAGTCCAGCCTGGGTGACAACCATGGCTTCCCACAGTGGAGAAAAAATGTGTAGGCAAGAAGCAACAGGAAGTATGTTATTTGTAGGACCACCAGGTGATAAATAAAAGAAAAAGTCTGAAAAAAGAAAACAAATGCAGCCACCACATCTAAGTACTAAGCTGTAATATATCACATTTTTGGTTTCGAGTTTAGACACACTTTATATTCTTCCAGCCCTGATGACCACAGTCACATATCCTGGTGAGGAATCCACAAGTATCCTGTAGAGTCTGTATAATGCTGTTTATTCCTCATCATCTGTCTTGTCTTACAGCATTTATGATGATGCGCTCAAGATTCCACGTAGGACATAAAATGATGGCTAATTGTTCTGCTCCCAGGGCAATGCTTATGAAAAAGAGGGCCGTAGGTAAGTGCCATATTTTTTTTTATTTTTTTGTGGTTGCTGATTTTACTGTGCTGCTACTTTAGAAAGCTCGTGATACTCTGGGAATTCTGTCATGGGTGCAGCCTTATTTGTAAGACAAAAAAATGTATTCTTATTAGCAAAAGTGTCCCTATTCCAGGATTGGTACGTTGGTTGGGTTGGGCTGATGGTTAGTGTGAAGTGTAGCATGAAAATGGTGGGGGACAGAGACAGCAGAGGGGAGGCCTGTGGAGCGGAGGAACTGTTGGCACTGATGGAGAGAATTAGGTGGTAATGGTGATGGAGTGGTGACTGTCAGGGATGTACTTTGAGCTGAGGGTAAATGATGGATGCAGAGAGGAATTACTGTGGGTGGAGGGGAGGTTGTTGGGGAGGAACACATTGCGATTGGGAACAGAAGTAGGCAAGGAGGGATGCATTGTAAGCTGGGGGCGAGGTGGCCAGGAAGGGATGTGCTGTGATTGGAGGGTGAAGTGACCAGGAAAGAAAAAAGTTGTAAGTGGAGGTTGAGCTAGGTGAGTTGGCCAGGGAGGAATGCGAGTGAGGTGGCCAATGAAGTGGTGTAACTGGGGGAATGAGAGGGAAGGAAGATGAAATGAAATAACCAGGAGAATATATGAAATGGGCTTGAGAAGGTGCTGTGATGTAGGGAATACGGTGGATGGGAGGGAGGTCCTATGACCAGGAAAGTTGGTGAGATGGAAGTGAGGAAGATGATATGTAAAGAATAAGGTGGACAGGAGGGAGGCACTGTGACAAGAGGGGGTTGATGAGATGGTGGAAGGAAGGATCTGTGAATAAAAACTACATTGAATGAGAGGAATGTGCTGTGATGTAGGGGGATGAGGTTGGTGAGAGAGAGGTCCTATGACCAGGGAAGTTGGTGAGACAGGCGTGAGGGAGATGCTGTGATGTAATGTATAAGGTGGATGGGAGAGAGGTGCTGTGACCAGGGGGGTCGGCAAAATCGTGGAAGGAAGGATCTGTGATTAAAGTGCTAAGGTGAATGGGAGAAAGGTGCTGTGATACGGAAGTTTAGGTGGACAGGAGTGAAGTGCTGTGTTATAGGAGGTTGGTGAGATGGGTGTGAGGGAGGTTCTGTGATGTGGTGGGGGACAATGCATGGAGAGTCAGCAGCTGGGAACCAATGTGCAGGGAGGGGAGTGATGTTTTTGGTAGGTGGCTGTGGTGGCAAGTGATGTTTTTGGTAGGTGGCTGTGGTGGCAAGGTACATGGGTTGGCCAGCAGGCATTGTGCAATGTGCAGTGTAGCGTGGTGTCCTTACAAATGTTCTGGCACAGTAATTGAGCAATAAAGCTGAATTGTTGGGGGGGTACAAAAAAAGAACAACCATTTTTCTTTATGTCCAAATTAATTTAATAATTTCGTTTCGGAAATTGTTTAGTTTGGTTTCAGAATTTATTTAGTTTCTTTTCGTTTTCATTAATTTTTTTGATTATTATTTTTTTTAACGAATTCCACATTTTCGGAACGATTCAAATTCAGATCGGTCGAAAAATGATCTGTTATTGTTCTGCTCCATTGGGTGGTTGGTTGTTAAGCAGCGGGCCGCCGCTTCCTTAACAACTGATGACTCGGTTGTTGGCAAAACAATGCCAGCAATAGAAAATTCCCAAACCCCCCCCCCCCCAATTCATACCAGGCCCTTTGGTTCTGGAATGGATTCTAAAGGAAACCCCACGTCATTTTTTTTTTTTTTTTTAAACCACGTGGGTTTTTAAGGCCCTTATCTGAGTATGCATCAGAGGGGACTATTGCAAGCCACATGCCCTCAACACGGGGACAAGGGCCTCTTCCCCACAACCCTGGACTGTGGTTCTGGGGGCCCACAGGCGGGGGGCTTGTCGGAATCAGGTACAAGAACCCAAGAACCACCCCCCCATGTGAATGAGCATTGGCTACTTCACCAAAAAAGTGTAAAAAGTATATAAAGACAGTACATGGGTTTTTGACACTTTCTTTATTAAAAAACAAAAAACAATGTCCCCCGATGTAGATCCACGCCACCTGCCACCACCGCCAGACTAGAAAAAAGAAAAACCTCCGGCATCGTCGAACGCTTCCCGCCGAATGACTGTTTCTCCACCTGACATTTCTTAAATAGCTAAGGGGCACAGTCAACGATGACGCCACTTCTTTGCTGGCAGAGTTTCTTTTTGGGGGGGGGGGCAGAGGTGCAGCGAGTGTTGTGATTGAGGGGGAAAATGGTTTTATTTTCTGATTCTGATAAGCCCCCTGCCCACAGACCTCCACAACCACCGTCCAGAGTTGTCGGGAAGAGACCCTCACCTCAAAGCACCCACCCCCTCCTAAGTTAAGGGCATGTGGCCTGGTATGGTTCAAGAGGGGGGGTGCGCTTGCTCATCCTCCCTCCTTTTCTGGCCTGCCAGGCTGCATGCTCGGATAAGGTTGTGTTATTCATTTTGGGGGGCCCTCGCCTTTTTTAAAAAAAATTTTGTCATGGGGTTCCCCTTAAAATCCATACGAAACCCAAAGGCCCTGGTATGGATTGAGGGGGGAGGGACCCCAAGCCGTTTTTTCTTTATTTTTTTTAAATAGCTGGGCCGGCAATTTCAATTCAAATGTGATTTGACTCTTTTTCATTTTTTTTTTTTTTTAGAAATGCCATTTTTGCTGCAGCAGGTTCTATACATGCTACAGATGCACCACTTTACAGGCACACTAAGGTGACCCCCCCCCCCCCAGGCACTATATATTTAAAGAAATTTTTCATTTTTATTGTTTCACTTAAAGTGGAAACCCCACTTGTCCCCAAGGCGCTTTGAGGGGACCCCACACTGTTTTGTTTTTTCTTTAAATCCATACCAGACCCAAATGACCCCATGTCGTTTAAATTTTTTTTTTATTGCTTTGTTTGCATTTCAGCTGCCGGCAGGGAAGCCAGCGGACAGCTGATGAGTCATTGGTTGTTAATAAAGTAGCGGCCACCTTCCCGGCCTGCTGCTTAACAACCAGCTATTCTTCACACAGAATTTGAATCGGTCGATCCCAATTCTAAACGTTCTGAAAATTTGGAATTAGTTAGAAAATAAATATACAAAACTAATTTTGACAGGGTTCAATGAAATTCGTTACTATTTTTTTTGTCGATTCGGATGCATCCGAATCTCTGAATAACCAAAAAATGTGTCCGTATTTGTATTCAGACCGAGCCGAATTGCACGTGTCTATTAAGCATATAATACCCAAGGGCTGTGTGTATCTCCGAACTTGTCAAGTCCTGTGTCAGTTGGCTTTGGGCTGCTTACCAGGTCTTTCAGATAGGTAGCAGAATGGCCAACTGAAGTTGTTCCCATGACAGGCTGACAACCCTGCTGCTAATTGTGAGGCAGTGGCTAAGACCCCATTAACACAGGGGCAACACGACTTGCAGGTCGCCTCAGCGAGGCGACCTGCAAACGACTGCCCGGGCGACTTGCAAAACGACTTCTGTATAGAAGTCTATGCAAGTCACCCCAAGTCGCCCCCGAAGTCGTACAGGAACCTTTTTCTAAGTCGGAGCGACTTGCGTCGCTCCCGTTAGAACGGTCCCATAGCACAGAACGGGAGGCGACTTGTCAGGCGACTAGGTCACCTGACAAGTCGTCCCTGTGTGAATGGGCTCTTAGTGTTGTCAGCCTGTGACAGGAAGTGCTGCTAATAGCAGGATCTAAAGTTAAGAAACTTTGCAACAGATTCACAAATGTATTTGATTTACTTATTTACTGATTTTTTTTTTCCTTTTTGATGTTAATAAAGCTTTTTTTAATGTATGGGTGGAGGAAAAGCTGAGTCCCGTAGTAATGCCATGGCATCCCCAGGTATGTGATTGTACACTGTAGGGGATCAGTCACTAGTTGAATTTTGAGAATTACTGCATGAGCAAAAGGAAAAACACAAGAGGGCTTGCTTAAAGCTGAGTTTAGCATAAATTAAAAACAGAAAAATTATCATGAGGGACATAACTTACATTTAGTACATGTCCCTTGTGCTGATTGTTCGTGTTTAAGGAGAAATCTTCCTCTGTTCAAGCTCCACCACCCCTGTCGCCATAATCTGGTGTGGCATGGGTTAATACAGCAAAAGGGCTGTAAGGAGATCTCAAGAGAGCCCAACAATGCCCACCCTTTCCTGCCTGATGTCCATTCATAGAAGCCATACTACAGCTTCTATGAATGACATAGGATCTGTACATGTAGGGGCGGAGCTATAAATCATCCGCCCATCCTCCATTCTTCAATCCTGTGTCATTCAGAGAAGCTGTAGTATGGTTTCTATGTATGGCAGATCTGGGAGGAGAAGGCAGGCATAGTCCGCTCTCTTGATGAAAGCTATTTACAGCCCTTTACCTGTATTAAAGTGGAGTTCCACCCAAAAGTTGAATCTCCTCCCCCCCTCTGGTGCCTCGTTTGGCACCTTTCGGGGGGGGGGGCAGGTACCTGTCCCCACTTCCGGGAGATCACGCCGTGGCACGATCACTCATAAGTTCGGCAACATTCCTCCTTCTCCGCCGCTGGGTCATTCAGAAATCGTAGTAAACTTTGCACATGCGCAGTAGGGACCCAGCTGTGAAGCCGCAAGACATCACTGCTGGTTTCCGTTACAGACAATGGCGGTGGCTGCACCCGAGAGTCTTTGGAAACATTGGTTGGGGTGCCGACATCGCTGGATTCCAGGACAGGTAAGTGTCCTAATATTAAAAGTCAGCACCTGCAGTCCTCTTTAACCTACGTCGCACCAGGAGATTATGGTGACCGAGGTGGAGCTGGGACAGAGGAAGAGTTCACCAAAAACATGAGCAATCAGCACAAGGGACCTATACTAAATGTAAGGTACAGGATGTCCCTTGTGACGATTTTTCTGTTTTTAATTTTCGACAAAGCTTTTAAATATAGCTACTGTATAGCCTAATTTTTAATTTTGGATGGAGCAAGAAAGGATTAAAACTCCTGTCCAGCTTTTATTGCTTGAGTGGAGTGAAAGATTGAGAATGTTAAGTCATACAAAAGAGTCTATTAGGAGTTGAAAGACAACACATTTCATTGGTTATGCACAGAAGCTCCTTCATCAGGACTTAGATATATTGTGCAAGAGGAAACTTGATGGCTGGTCAATTTTGGGTTTCAACTCTTGAAACTAGCTAGAAGTTCACTCAGCTAAATTGCCTAATAGCCAGACAACATAACTGAGTGTCACATACCTGGTGGAGATAGAGCTGTAAAGGGAGCTTCTCTTGGACCTCTTGTCCAACACCCTTGGTAATGATGACAGGAGGTGTGGGGACACAGAGTTGTGCGAAAGCCAGTAAAACCCACTGATGTTTGCAAGAAGAAGGTGACCATGGATCCAGTGGCGTCACTAGGGTCGGTGTTAGACATGTGCAGGATGAAAAAATTTGTTTAGTTTAGTTTAGTTTCGATTCGTTATTTAACTTAATTCGTTTAGTTAAATTTGTTGCATTCATTACATTCGTTTTCGGAATTCGTTTCGTTTCGTATTCGAATTCGAAAAAAATTCGACCGCATTCGAAAAAATTCGACCGTATTCGAAAAAAACTATCAAATTCGAAAAAATTCTACCACATTCGAAAAAAACTATCAAATTCAAAAAAATTCTACCACATTCGAAAAAACTGTCAAATTCGAAAAAATTCTACCACATTCGAAAAAAACTATCAAATTCGAAAAAATTCTACCACATTCGAAAAAAAAACTGTCAAATTCGAAAAAATTCTACCACATTCGAAAAAAACTATAAAATTCGAAAAAAACAATAACTGAATTTGAAAAAGTAAACTATATATAACCATTTTGCGAAATTTGAAATTCGTATAGAATGAAATCGAATTCCAATAGAAAAGATTAGGATAGAATAGAAAGCATAAAAGAATAGCATAGAAAAACAATAGATCAGAATAGAAAAAAACATAATATATTGTATTCTAAGCTTTTCTATTTGAATTCGAATTCATTCTGTACCAAATTCCAATTTTGGAAGATGGTTAAATATATATATTATATTTTTTTTCTATTCTGTTCCATTGTTTTTCTATGCTATTCTTTTCTATTCTATTCTAAACTTTTCTATTCGAATTTGAATTAATTCTATGCAAAATTCGAATTTCGGAAGATGGCTTCTAAAATTAGAATTTCGTATAGAATGATTTCGAATTTGAATAGAAAAGATTAGAATAGAAATAGAATAGACTAGAAAAACAATAGAACAGAAGAGAATAAAATATAATATATATATTTTTTTCTATTCTGTTTCATTGTTTTTCTATGCTATTCTTTTTTATTCTATTCTAAACATTTCTATTCGAATTTGAATTCATTCTATACGAAATTCGAATTTCGGAAGATGGCTTCTGAAATTTGAATTTCGTATAGAATGAATTTGAATAGAAAAGAATAGACTAGAAAAACAATAGAACAGAACAGAATAAAATATAATATATATATTATATCTTATTCTATTCTGTTCTATTGTTTTTCTAGTCTATTCTTTCTACTCTATTTTAATCTTTTCTATTCAAATTAATTTTATACGAAATTCGAATTTTGGAAAATGGTTTTATATATATATATATATATATATATATATATATATATATATATATAAAATATATTTTTTCTGTTCTGTTCTATTGTTTTTCTATTATTTTCTATTATATTCTGATCTTTTCTATTTGAATTCAAATTCATTCTATACAAAATTCGAATTTCAGAAAATAGTTATATAGAAATAGAATGAAATCAAATTCTAATAGAAAAGAATAGAATAGAAAAACAATAGAACAGAATAGAAAGAAATATTTTATATATATATATAAAAATAAATAAAACCATCTTCCGAAATTGGAATTTGGTACAGAATGAATTCGAATAGAAAAGATTAGAATAGAATATTTTATATTTTTTTCTATTCTGTTCTATTGTTTTTCTATGCTATTCTTTTATATTATTTTCTGTTCTATTCTAATCTTTTCTATTTGAATTCATTCTGTACCAAATTCCAATTTCGGAAGATGTGTGTGTATATATATATATATATATATATATATATTTTTTTTTTTTTTTTTTTTCTATTCTGTTCTATTGTTTTTCTGTTCTAGTCTTTTCTATTAGAATTCGATTTCATTCTATTTCATTCTGTTTCTGTATAACCATTTTCGGAAATTCAAATTTCGTATAGAATGATTTTGCATTCAAATAGAAAAGATTAGAATAAAATAGAAAAGAATAGAAAAGAATAGAAAAACAATAGACCAGCATAGAAAAAAAATAAAAATAAAAAAAATATATATAAATATATATACCGTATTTATCGGCATATAACACGCACTTTTTTCCCCTTAAAATCAGGGGAAAATCATGGGTGCGTGTTATACGCCGATCCCTTGCGATCCTGAGCTGACAGATCTTCAAAATCGCCGACCGCGATTTGAAAATGGCGCCGAAATACACAGAGCCGGTCCTCGGCTCTTCTCGGCCACTTTCGGCTTCACTCGAGTGCCGCCCGAACCTAGCCGAGTGTACTCGGCTAGGTTCGGATAGCTCCGCTCACAGTCATGCCCATCCCGGGCGGGACTACGAGTGGAGCCGAAAGTGAACGAGAGCCGCCGAGAAGAGCCGAGGACCGGCACTGTGTATTTTGGCGCCGGCGGCACCATTTTCAAATCGCGGTCGGCGATTTTGAAGCTCAGGATCGCAGGGGATCACAGGATTTTCAAACTGCGAGCTGCAAGGCTGCGCTGGGGCAAGGCTGCACTGGGGCAAGGCTGCACTGGGATAAGGCTGCAATGGACACTGGGAAGGCTGCACTGACAAGGCTGCACTGACAAGGCTGAACTGACATGGCTGCACTGGGGCAAGGCTGCACTGAGAAGGCTGCAATGATGGGCATTTAAATGTAAGTTTTTTTCCCTTAAACTTCCCTCCTAAAAGTTTTTTTTTCCTTAAAATTCCCTCCTAAACTTGGGGTGCGTGTTATACGCCAGTGCGTGTTATACGCCGATAAATACGGTCATTTTTTTGTATTATTCTCTTCTATTGTTTTTTTATGCTTTTCTTTTCTATTATTTTATATTCTATAATAGTCTTTTCAATTCAAATTCATTCTATACGAAATTCGAATTTCGGAACATGGCTTCTGAAGTTTGAATTTCTTATAGAATGAATTCGAATTAGAACAGAAAATAATAGAAAAGAATAGACTAGAAAAACAATAGAACAGAATAGAAGAAAATATAATATATATATATATTATATATTATATTTTCTTCTATTCTGTTCTATTGTTTTTCTAGTCTATTCTTTTCTATTATTTTCTATTCTATTCTAATCTTTTATATTCAAATTTGATTTCGGTCTATATGAAATTCGAATTTTGGAAGATGTTTTATATATATATATATATATATATATATATATATATATATATATATATATATATATATATATATATAAATATATATAAAATTTTCTATTCTGTTTCATTGTTTTTCTATGCTATTCTTTTCTATTCTATTCTAAACTTTTCTATTTGAATTTGAATTCATTCTATACGAAATTCGAATTTCGGAAGATGGCTTCTGAAAGTGGAATTTCGTATAGAATGAATTCGAATTTGAATAGAAAAGATTAGAATAGAAAATAATAGACTAGACAAACAATAGAACAGAATAAAATATAATATATATAATTTTTTGTATTCTGTTCTATTGTTTTTCTAGTCTTTTCTCTTCTACTCTGTTCTAATCTTTTCTATTCAAATTCAAATTCATTTTATAAGAAATTCAAATTTTGGAAGATGGTTTTATATTATACATATACATATACATATATATATATATTATACATATACACACTCACACATATATATATATATATATATATATATATATATATATATATATATATATATATAAAACCATCTTCCGAAATTTGAATTTCTTATAATATGAATTCGAATTTGAATAGAAAAGATTAGAATAGAGTAGAAGAGAAAAGACTAGAAAAACAATAGAGCAGAATAGAATAAATTATATATATTATAATATTATATTTTATTCTGTTCTGTTCTATTGTTTGTCTAGTCTATTATTTTCTATTCTATTCTTTTCTATTCAAATTCGAATTCATTCTATACGAAATTCCACTTTCAGAAGCCATCTTCCGAAATTCGAATTTCGTATAGAATGAATTCAAATTCGAATAGAAAAGTTTAGAATAGAATAGAAAAGAATAGCATAGAAAAACAATGAAACAGAATAGAAAATTATATATATATATATATATATATATATATATATATATATATATATATATATATATATATATATATAAAACATCTTCCAAAATTCGAATTTCATATAGACCGAAATCAAATTTGAATGTAAAAGATTAGAATAGAATAGAAAATAATAGAAAAGAATAGACTAGAAAAACAATAGATTAGAATAGAAGAAAATATAATATATATATTATATTTTCTTCTATTCTGTTCTATTGTTTTTCTAGTCTATACTTTTCTATTATTTTCTGTTGTAATCTTTTCTATTCAAATTCAAATTCATTCTATACAAAATTCAAACTTCAGAAGCCATGTTCCGAAATTCGAATTTCGTATAGAATGAATTTGAATTTGAATTGAAAATACTATTATAGAATAT
The DNA here is from genome assembly GCF_042186555.1 of Aquarana catesbeiana. Lineage (NCBI taxonomy): Eukaryota > Metazoa > Chordata > Amphibia > Anura > Ranidae > Aquarana > Aquarana catesbeiana. The sequence goes on along the minus strand of NC_133324.1, from coordinate 949,629,395 downwards.
AAAATAATAGAGAAGAAAAGCATAAAAAAACATATATATATATATATATATATATATATATATATATATATATATATATATATATATATACATATTCTATTGCTTTATTATTTTATATTCTACCTTATTGTTTTTTTTAGAAAAACGTTTTCTATTTTTTTTTAATTTGATTATGTTTTTCGAATTCGATTCGAATATGTTTTCGAATTCGATTCGAATATGTTTTCGAATTCGATTCGAATTCGTTCGGTTTTTTTTCGGATTCGTTTAAATTCTTTACTTTTGTCATTCGGAAATTCGGATGCATCCGAATTTCCGAATAATGAAAAATTCGTCCGAATTTCGATTCGGAACGAAACGAAATGCACATGCCTAGTCGGTGTCACCCGGTGCGATAAAACATGGTGTCACCCCCCCACTCCAACTATAGTCGCCCCCCAGTACAGACCCCCCTCCACTAAGTAAAGACCCCCCCGTCAGTGCAGACCCTCTACGAAGTATAAACCCCCTCCATCAGTATAGACCACCCTCCTCGGTAAAGACCCCCCTCCCACAGTATAGACCTCCCCCTCCATTAGTACAGACCCCCCCAGAACAAACCACCCCCACCATTAGTACCGACTCCCCCCCAGAACAAACCACCCCCCTCCTCCATTAGTACAAACCAGCCCCCTCCATTAGTACAGAACCCCTCAAAACAAACCACCCCCCTCCATTAGTACAGACCACCCCCCCTCCATTAGTACAGACCCCCCAGAACAAACCACCCCCCTCCATTAGTACAGACCACCCCCCTAGATTAGTACAGAACCCTCCAAAACAAACCACCCCCCCTCCATTAGTACAGACCCGCCAGAACAGGCCACCCCCCTCCATTAGTACAGACCCCCACAGAACAAACCACCCCCCTCCATTAGTACAGACCACCCCCCCTCCATTAGTATAGACCCCCCCCAAAACAAACCCCCCCACCATTAGTACAGACCCCCCAGAACAAACCACCCCCCCACCATTAGTACAGACCCCCCCCAGAACAAACCACCCCCCTCCATTAGTACAGACCACCCCCCTCCATTAGTATAGACCCCCCCAGAACAAACCTCCCCACCATTAGTACAGACCCCCCCAGAACAAACCACCACCCCCACCATTAGTAGAGACCCCCCCAGAACAAACCACCCCCCCTCCATTAGTACAGCCCCCCCAGAACAGCCCCCCCCAGAACAAACCACCCCCTTCCATATGATATAGCTGTAACCAGCAGCATAAACCAACCTCATCAGCAAGTCCCGCCCCCCCACCCCACAACATCTCACCTCAGGCAGCGGAGGACATCCCCCCATCTCAAGCCGACACCCCCCGCCCGTTACTGCACCAGATCGGGCGGCTCAGGTGCACAGAACACCCGGACGGAGAGGAGGAGAGGAGAGAGACAGAGTGCAGCCGCGCCGCCCGGGTGGAGAGCAGCTGCACATCCAGACAGGCTTGGGCAGGAGTCAGAGACAGAGGAGGAGGAGAACACATGGCAGGCACGGCCGTGGCACTGGAGGTGTGTCCTGGCTGAAGGAAAAAAAAACCTGCCAAAGGGAGCCAGGGCTTTCATTAACCTCGGGATGGTGTCACCCCTCTAGTGGGTGGCACCCGGTGCGGACCGCACCCCCCGCCCCCGTCTAGCAACACCACTGCATGGATCACCAATCAGGAACCAGGAACTGGAACATGGTGAGGCTTGATCAGCAGGCAGGGACATAGCCAGGACAAAAGGCTATCAAGAGGCGGGCAGTGAAGGTACAGGAACATCAGGCAGAGGCATAGTCAGGATACAGGCCAGGGTCGGTACAGTCAGGCAGCGGGGGAAAGAAGCACAAGACAGGAGCAGGGTGAGAGTACAAGCCAAGGTGACAATAAGCAGGCAGGAATCCAGAAATTGGCCAAGGCAGTGGTGGCTGGCGCCTCATCCCCCCCCCTTCTCACTGTCTGCCGGTTAGTCCGGCACTTACCCCATCTAGGCAGCAGGCATTAGGCATTGTGCAGCAGCTCCTGTGTCCTTTCTTCCATCGGCCATGCATCTCCTCTCCTCCCCCTAGGCGTCCAATAGATCGCCTGTCCTTTCAGGCAATTGAGTGACAGGTCTCAGACCCGCTTCCTGATTGGCCGGGAGGAGGATCAGTGTTAGAATAGCAAATGTTCATTCGCTAGTCTAACACACCTGGGTGGGCTCGGAGTGCATTCTCTCCTCCCCGAGCCCACCCTATTTTGAAGCCTATTAGAGCCTCTGGCTCTAATCAGTGCTTGAAAAAAAACACTCCCGTATTGGAATTCATGCGTCTGGCGTCCTGAAAGGGGCACAGACGCATGGATATGGGGGCGGTGCTCGTGTGCCCTTAATCTTTCTCTCTTTCCCCCTCTCTCATATTCTCTCTCCCCCTCTCCCTTTTTTTATCTCTCTCTCTCCCTCTCTTTATCTCTCTCTCTCCCCTCTCACTCTATTTATTTCTCTACCTCTCTCTCTCTCTCTCTCCCTCCCTCCCTCTCCCCCTCTTTATCTCTCTCTCTCTCCCTTCCTCTCTCCCTCTCTCTCTCCCCCTCTCTCTCCCCCTCCCTCTCTCTCTTTACTCTCTCCCTCCCCCCCTCTCTCTCTCTTTCTCTCTCTCTCTCCCCTCCCTCTCTCTCCCCCTCCCTCTCTCTCCCCCTCTCTCTTTCTCCCCCCTCTCTCCCCCTCCCTCTCTTTATCTCTCTCCCTCCCTACCTCCTCTCTCCCCCCCTCCCTCTATCTCATTCTCTCTCTCCCCTTCTTTATTTCTCTCTCTCCCCCTCTCTTTATCTCTTCCTCTCCCACTCACCCTCTCTTTCTCTCTCTCTCTCTCTCTCTCTCTCTCTCTCTCTCTATTTTTCTCTCTCCCCCTCTCCCTCTCTTTATCTCTCTGCCCCCCCCCCCCTTCTCCCCCTCTCTCCCCCCTCCTCCCCCCTCTTCCTCTCAATTCAATTCAAATAAGCTTTATTGGCAGGACCAAATACATGTTAGCATTGCCAAAGCAGTTGAGTTTGAATAAGAAAGGGGGGTAATGGGTAATATAGAGGGGAATGGGCATAAGTCTGTGTAAAGGATTTTTAAGTCCTCAGTTTTTCATGTCCCTTTCATAATGGGCAGCTATTTTTATAATTGTCTCCTCTTCTCCCAGTAGAAATGGGAATTTCCTCTTCTATAGAATTAAAGTCTGTGATGAGAGTGGAGAGTACTTTGGGCAATGTAGCAGGATGTGGTCCTCATCCTCCAGGACCCCCTGGCCACATTTCTGACACAGTCTACTCTCCCTGGGCTTGTAGGTCTGTCTGTGCTGTCCTAATTCGATTTCCAGGCTGTGGGCGCTCAGTCTGTACAGGCTCAGGTTCTGTCTGTCTTTGGGGTCTTGTAGCACCTCCAGGTACGGGGCCAGTTTGTAGTCTCTCTGCAGTGACTGGTAAACAGTTTTTTGGAGTTTGTTAGTTCATTTCTCCATTCTCCAACATGTTTTACTTTGGAGTCATTCATTATGTTTTTTATTTGAGATTTTGTCAGGCCGCATTGTTGAGAGTTTGGGATAGACAAGGTATTGATGAGTTGTTGCAGGCCACACGGCTTGGACTGTTCCTTACTGTTCAGTAAGTCTTTAATGTGGTATGAGTTGGGACTGCTGTTGTGTAGGTGGTCCCAGTATGATAGCGCCCTCTTCTGTACTGCGAGATGTAAGGCAAATCTGCCCAACTCAGACCGGCAAGCACTGTTGGAGGTGCTCCGATGAACTTGGAGGAGGTGCTTGCAGAATTCCAGATTAAATATTTCTGTTGGGCTGGGGTCCCATTTGGATTGGTCTGGGTAGGTGACAGGACCCCAAACTTCACTGCCATAAAGAAGAATTGGGGTGATGATGCTATGAAATATTCTGAGCCAGACTCTCACTGATGGTTTTAGGTGGTACAGCTGTCTCCTGATGGCTTAGAAGGCTATGCATGCCTTGTCTATTAGTGCCTCTATGGCTGGCTTGAAACTTCCTGATTTGTTAATTTCTAGGCCGAGGTATGTGTAGCTGTTAGTTTCATCAACAGTGCAGTTGTTTAATGTAAAGGAAGGACTCTTTGTTTGTTTTGTTTTTTAACTTTTGGTACACCATGATTTTTGTTTTGCTTGAGTTGATTGGTAGTGCCCATGTGGCACTGTATTTCTCGAGCACTTCCAGGTTGTCTTGTAAGCCTTTCTCTGTTGGTGACAGAAGTACGGTAGGAGGTCATCCGCATACAGCAGGAACTTCACCTCAGTGTCAAGTAGAGTCTGTCCAGGTGATGGGGAGGATTCTAGAGCTGCAGTTAGTTCATTGATGTAGATGTTGAAGAGGGTTGGACTTAGGCTGCAGCCCTGTCTGACTCCTCGGGCCTGCCAGAAGTATTTGGTTCTTTTCCCATTCACCTTTACACTGCAGCTGTTCTCAGTGTATGAACTCTTGATAACATCATATGTTTTCTCTCCTATTCCACTCTCCAATAGTTTGAGGAACAGGCCTGGGTGCCACACAGAGTCAAATACCAAATAGTCAAATAGTCCACAAAGCAGGCGAATATCTTTCCATGTTTTGTATTGTGGATATGGTTCTTGATGAGACTGTGCAGGGTGTAGATGTGGTTTGTAGTGCGATGGTTTGGCATGAACCCTGCCTGACTTCTGCTGAGGACATTGTGTTGTGTCAGGAAGTTGAGGATCAGTTTGTTCAGGACACTGTTAAATAGTTTCCCTAGTGTGCTGCTGACGCAAATCCCCCAGTAGTTGGCTGGATCCTCCTGGTCTCCACTCTTATGGATGGGTGTTATGAAGCCTTGGTTCCATACTGTAGGGTAGTAACTAGCACTCAGGGCCAGATTTAACACTTTGCATATTGCAGCATGTACATCTTGGGAGCCGTTGTCTTGCCGAGAATGTTCCCTCGGCGGATAAGTTCCCCCCTGTACTGCGCAGGCGCAGTGCCTGCGCAGTACATACTACTCTCAGCCGCCGGAGATAGCCGAAGCTCAAATGCTTCAATCAGCTGTACACGGCGCCTGCGCTCTGGGTCCAGGTTCCTTCCCCACTATCCAAGTGGACCTAGAGGGGGAATCTAAAAGTGCCGAGCGCAGCGAGGCCGTGCCCGAAGCGTGGCGAGCGAAGCGAGCCCGCGAGGGGCCCTCTTACAGGCGCCGTGTACAGCTGATTTTCAGCTGTTCTGCTTCGGCTATTTCCGCCGATACCTACTGCGCAGGCGCAGTAGAGGGGGAAACTTATACGCCGAGCGGAACTTTCTCGGCAGAACACCGTGTTTAATCATCTCTGGCAGGATTCCACCCACCCCACTGGATTTTTTAGTGTGCAGGTGTTGGATTTTCTCCCTAATTTCTTGTGGGGTAACCGGTACATCTAGGGCAGCCCTCAAAAATTCCACTCGCCTGCTCGCATTTTGCGAGTGGAATTAAGTGCAGGGCGAGTGAGGAGCAGGGGTGGACCAGGCTGACCATTTCCTGGCTAAAGTGATCAGCCAGGAAACTGTCAGCCAGAGGACACAGAGCGGTAGGGCCGGACTGCTCTAGCCCCGCTTTGAGCTGAGCTGAAGCTGCAGCTCTCCGCTCCCTCTCTCTTCTTTTCCTCTTGTGTATTGCATACACGGCGGGCATGTCCCGCTGTGTGTCCTGGAGCTGGGTCTGTGTTCGGCGGCGTGGTGTAACAAGGTCCCGCCCCCCTAGACTGACTCGTGTGATAGTAGATTGAATCAGTGTTCCGCCTATGAAACGAGCCGATCTAGGGGGGCGGGACCTTGTTTCATTGCGCCGCTGAACACAGACCCAGCTCCGTGACACACAGCGGGACATACCTGCTGTGTGTCTGATCCATCATCCAGGTGAGTCGGTATTGATGATGGGGCACAGTAAACCTGCATTGATGGGGCACAGTAAAGCTGCATTGATGGGGCACAGTAAAGCTGCATTTGATGGGGCACAGTGAGGCTGCGTTTGCGGGCACAGTGAGGCTGCGTTCACGGGCACAGTGAGGCTGCGTTCACGGGCACAGTGAGGCTGCGTTCACGGGCACAGTGAGGCTGCAATGATGGGCACAGTGAGGCTGCAATGATGGGCACAGTGAGGCTGTAATGATGGGCACAGTGAGGCTGTAATGATGGGCACAGTGAGGCTGCAATGATGGGCACAGTGAGAGTGCAATGATGGGCACAGTGAGGCTGCATTTATGGGCACCATAAAGCTGCATTTGATGGGCACAGTAAGGCTTTATTGATGGGCACAATGAGGCTGCATTGATGGGCACAGTAAGGATGCATTCATGGGCACAGTGAGGCTGCATTCATGGGCACCATAAAGCTGATGGGTACTGATATGATTTATGTTAATATTGTTAACCACTTCAATACAGGGCACTTATACACCTTCCTGCCCAGACCAATTTTTAGCTTTCAGCGCTGTCGCAGTTTGAATGACAATTGCATGGTCATACAACACTGTACCCAAACTAAATTTTTATCATTTTGTTCCCACAAATAGAGCTTTCTTTTGGTGGTATTTGATCACCTCTGCAGTTTTTATTTTTTGATAAACAAATAAAAAAAGACCGAAAATTTTGAAAAAAATAAGTTTTGCTTTTGTTTCTGTTAAAAATTTTTGGAAATAAGTACATTTTCTCTTTCACTGATGGGCACTGATAAGGCGGCACTGTCAGGCACTGATAAGGCAGCACCAATGAGGTGGCACTAATGAGCGGGCACTGACGGGCACTTATATGCAGCACTGATGGGCACTGGTAGGCGGCACTGATGGGTGGCACTGATATGCAGCACTGATGGGCATTGATAGGCGGCACTGATGGGCACTCATGGGTGGCCAATGGGTGGCACTGGTGGGCACTGATGGGCACTGATAGGCGACACTGGGCACTGAAAGGCTGCAAAGATGGGTTCTTATGGGTGGCACTGATAGGCGGCACTGATACACGGCACTGATAGGCATCCCTGGTGGCACTGGCAGTGGTAGGCATTGTGAGTGGGCACTGATTGGCAGCTGCCTGGGCATTGATTGGCAGCTGCCTGGGCACAGATTAGTATTTCCCTGGGGGTCTAGGGGGCATACCTGGTGGTCCAGTGTGGATGGCCATCCTGGTGGTCCTGGGCGACTTCCCTGGTGGTCCTGGGTGGGATCCGAGGGGAGGCTGTGCTGATAAACAATCAGCACAGACCCCCCTGTCAGGAGAGCAGCCGATCTGCTCACCTCTATTTGCGAGAGCAGCCGATTTGGACACGGCTAATCACTTGGTAAAGAGTCTCCGTCAGAGACTCTTTACCTAGATCAGAGTTGCGGTGTGTCCGACTGACACACCTCAACAACGATCGCCGCAATGCGCGCCCCCGGAGCTTAATATCGTGAGGACGTCATATGACGCCCTGTCAGGATATTGAAACCACTTTGCAGCCGTCATTTTGCTATATGGCGGGTGGCAATTGGTTAAAGTTGTTTAACAGTGTAATTTCATGAGATAATTTACAAGGGCGTGTTTAGGGGGGGACTCATGGGTGGGGCAGGGGAGGGGTTGGGTGGGGCAACTGGTGGCAAGTAACTTTTAAGACCTGGTTAGTGGCTCAGGACTTGAAATTTTGAGCCCTGATCTAGGGGGTTTTGGAAGCTCTTAATTTTTTCCTCCATACCATTTAGTCTTTTGAAGATGTCTTTTTGTTCTACAGTTAGAGCCTCCTCTGGAATATCTTTGTAGAGGTTCTAAAAGTAGTTGAGCCAGATGTCGTCATTTTGGATGTGTAGGTTGTTTTTCCTGGGTGCTGTGCCAATATTCTTCCATATTTCCCAGAAAGAATTTTCCAATTTTCCTGAAGTGCCTCCTCCAACTGTTGCAGGTTTTTGGAGATGAAGTTTTGCTTCTTTTTAATGGTTTGTTTGTATGTTTTCTGTAGGGTGCCATGGGCTATCCTTAGGTCAGTGTTGTCGGGGTCTCCATTTTTGTTGGTTGTACTGTCATAGCTGGTTCTTTGTATCTGTATCAACTCATGACCGTAATTTGCATGGCCCAGTATGTACGTGTTGCCATCCTGTCCTAGCATTGAGGTCTCCACAGATGAACACTTGTCCCAGGTATTGGAAGTGGATGACCTCACTTTGTAGGACCTCATAGGTGTCTGGTCTGAAATAGGGGGACTCTGCTGGGGAAATGTATGCTGCACACAGGTAGATGTCTGACTGAGAGGTAAGGATGGAGCTGCTTATTCTTAGCCAGGTGTGGCTCTCTCCTTTTTTTATTGCATTGATGTTCCCATGTAGCTCCTCCGTATCCCAGACTAGTATTCCTCCTGAACACCGACCCTGTTTGATGTTTTTATCTTTCTGTATGGGGACAGAGAATTGCCTATAGCCAGTAGCTACTGATGGTTCATCCTGTGCCCGGTAGGGTGACCACATTTCCAAACTGCCATTCAGGGACATTTTTGCCAAGGGGGGGTGTGTTGAATGTAGTCTTGAAGTTGACGGGGATTTCAGGGGCAAGTGATTTGTCAGGTGAATGGCTGGTTTTAGCACTTATAACATCCCAACACCATGCTTAATATGGTGTCAGGATGATAAAATTATATTATTTCTATTACTACATTACTACATTGTAATATATAATGAAATAGTTCAACTCAACATAATGCAGAATCATTGGGAACCCTGAGCTTGTCACTTGCCACCAGATGCAGCATGCCACCGTCGCCTGCTACCAGATGCAGTGTGTCACTTGCCACCGTCACCTACCCAGACATCCCAACCTGCAGAAACTCATTTCAGGGAGGTGGCAAACTCATTTCAGGGAGGTGGCACTTTGTGCCAGCAAACGACCCCCCCCCGCGCCAAAATATTTTTAAAATAGTTTTTTCTATATTTTTTTCGCAGTTCTTCTGGGGAAGGGGTTGGGGGTGGGTGGTATGTGGACGGTGTCAGTAGTTTTTTTTATTTTTAATAATTGATTGATTTTTTTACAATTTAATTTGTCTTTAATTTTTTTCTCACAATGCTTCTTAGGGGGAGGGGGTTGGGGGGGGTAAACATAGTTTACTCTGCTCAGCAATCACAGGACACAGGAGCGATCTCGCTCACTGTGTCCTATTACTAATTCCCCCCGCAGCTGGTGGGAGAGGAGGGTGCGGGGGGACGAGGGGGGCGGGGGGAGGGCGGAGGAAGGACATGGAGAGGGCCAGAGGAGAACGGGGGGGGGTGGAGAAGGACACGGAGGGGGCCGGGGGAGGAGCAGGCAGAGCAGCTGGGAATGATCGGTGTGCAGCAGGAGGGACAGCTATTATCACCGATCTCCCTGTATAGTTTTTTAGCTGACAGCCACAGGAGGGAGAGAAGGAGAAGCTGCTGTCAGCTAACAATTGAAGTCCCCCCTCAGTACAGACCCCCCTTCATTAAGTATAGACTCCCCTCCCTCAGTACAGACCCCCCCCTGCTTTAGTACAGATCCCCCTCCCTCAGTACAGACCCCCCTCCCTCAGTACAGACCCCCCTCCCCCAGTACAGACCCCCCCCTCAGTACAGACCCCCCTCCCTCAGTATAGACCCCGGTAAGTACAGACCCCCCTTACTCTCAGGCGGGGGCGGTCTCAGCTTCCCTCAACTCGGGCAGGCTCGGCTATGCTCGGCAGAGGGGCAGTCTCAGCTCCCCTCGGCTGGAGGCAGATGGAGCTGGAGGCAGAGCGAGCGCCCGCGCTATAGCGGGGTTTGCTCGCTCTGTCAATTTCATTCCGGGACACTGTATTGTCCCAGAATGAAGGTGCCCGGGACCCGGGACAGACCTGCTAATTGCAGGAATGTCCCGGGCAATCCGGGACACGTGGGTACCCTAGTGCCCGGGTCCATGTTTCCAGGAGAATTTGTACAGTATGTCCGTCTCACATAGTCTTTGCTTGAAATCTAGATCATTTACTTTGGATCTGCAGGCTGAAGCATTCAGACCCTGAATGTTACAGCTACTGATTACTAATGATGTCATTTTTTGTTTTGTATATTTATATACCTTGTAATGGGTACATTTTCTGGGACAAACCGGGTTATGGGTGGTTGTCATTGTCTTTTTTAGCTCACTCACATAAGTTTATTGCATAATGTGCTGAGGAGGGTTCTTATCTCCTCCTTTTCTCTGCTATGTAGTGATCTTACCATCCATCTTGGGGCGGGTGGTTTCCTCCATTTTTGCCATCTTCGTGGCCCTGTTTTTTGGCTGAGTGTCTCTCGCTCTCTCTCTCTCATTCTCTCTCTCCCCCTCTCCCTCTCTTTATTTCTCTCTCCCTCCCTCTCACTCCCCTCTCTCGCTCTCCCTCTCTCTCTCTGTCCCTCCCCCCCTCCCCCGCTCTCTCCCCCACTCCCCCTTTCTCTCTCCCCCCCTCTCCCTCTGTCTCCCTCTGTCTCCCTCTCTCTCGCTCCCCTCTCTCTCTCTCCCCCTCTCTTTATTTCTCTCTCCCCCTCTCCCTCTCTTTATCTCTCTCCCTCCCTCTCCCCCTCTCTCCCTGTCTCCCTCTCTCCCCCCTCTCTTTCTCTCTCTCTCGCTCTCTCTCTCGCTCTCTCTCTCTCTCCCCCTCTCCCCCCGCTCTCTCTCTCTCCCTCCCCCCCTCTCTCTCTCCCTCCCCCTCTCTCTCTCTCCCCCTCTTTATTTATCGCTCTCTCCCCCTCTCCCTTTATCTCTCTCCCTCTCTCTCTCTCCCTCCCTCTCTCTCCCCCCGCTCTCCCCCCCCGCTCTCCCCCCCCCGCTCTCTCCCCCGCTCTCCCCCCCCCGCTCTCTCCCCCGCTCTCTCCCCCTGCTCTCTCCCCCTTTCTCTCTCCCCCTCCCTCTCTCTCGCTCCTCTCTCTCTCTCTCTCTCTCTCCCCCTCTCCCTCTGTACCCCCCTCTCTCTCTCCCCTCTCTCCCCCCCCCTCTCTCTTCTCCCCCCCTCTCTCTTCTCCCTCCCTCTCTCTCTCCCTCCCCTCTCTCTCTCTCTCTCTCCCCCTCTCCCTTTCTCTCTCCCCCCACCCCCTCTCTCTCCTTCCTCTCCCTCTCTCCCCCTCTCTCTCTCCCTCTTCCCCTCTCTCTTGTTGTAGAATCTCATATTAGCCAATGTATTTCATAATATTCATATTGATTTGCATATGTTTTATTGATAATATTATTATTATATAGTAGTGGTTTTATCAATATTATTATTCAATAAGTAAAACAACAATTATTAATCTTTAATAATGTATACTGTGTTTTCCATAGATTTAGAAAGTCTTCATTTTTACAGTAATGCCCCGTACACACGGTCGGACTTTGTTCGGACATTCCGACAACAAAATCCTAGGATTTTTTCCGACGGATGTTGGCTCAAACTTGTCTTGCATACACACGGTCACACAAAGTTGTCGGAAAATCTGATCGTTTTAAACGCGGTGACGTAAAACACGTACGTCAGGACTATAAACGGGGCAGTGGCCAATAGCTTTCATCTCTTTATTTATTCTGAGCATGCATGGCACTTTGTCCGTCGGATTTGTGTACACACGATCGGAATTTCCGACAACGGATTTTGTTGTCGGAAAATTTTATCTCCTGCTCTCCAACTTTGTGTGTCGGAAAATCCGATGGAAAATGTCCGATGGAGCCCACACACGGTCGGAATTTCTGACAACACGCTCCAATCGGACATTTTCCATCGGAAAATCCGACCGTGTGTACGGGGCATAAGTGTTGAACTTTAAATGACCTCTGCTTTATGACAAGTACTTGTACACAGGTGTACTCGAAAATATATGAAGATAGTCTACTGGGTGAAAGTTCATTAGAATAGATTCAAGTTATATAGAATTGTCTCAAGTCTTTGAAATGCATATAAATCAGACAGATAAAGATAAGAAAACAGGTGGTTTAGAAATAATTAAAGTTATGTACAGTATGTCTGCTTGTGCCCTCATTAAAACTGTTAAAATACATTATATAGTGAAACATATAAAACATCTGGTGGGGTTATTGAAAGTTCATTTTCCCAAAAGTCATAAATCTGTAATTCTTGAACTTAGTTAAATCTTATCAAGATAAGGAGAGTTTGATAACACAGCTGGGTGCCAGACTGTCTCTACACAGGTGTTTTTAATTGGAAAATAAAACAGTTATAAATCACTTTAATGAACATATAGGAATTTTGGGAACAATTAAGTTTATCAGGTTGTAGTACAGGTGTCAGATTTATGGTTAGTTACATTGACATAGATCTTAGCGACCAATCATATGTAAGAGAGATGGTTAAGATAAGACTTGTAAAAGGGTATATAAATGCAAGCTCTACAATTGTTAGTTAGACAAGTCAGATAGGAGCTCATAAGGCTGAACTCTGTGTATGCTGCCCTATTGCAAGGGTCATAGAGGTCAGAACCAATGGGCAACTATCTGTCTGTAACTTGTCTCCTTGTACGAGTCAGAGAAGACTTCTTAACTTGTTCCAGAATGTGGTGGAATTGGCTGAAAAAAACGCCCAACTGCTACTAAATGTCCGTTTACCAGCTGCAGTGTACATGAGGCCTAACAGGAAGTGATGTTATTGTCAGGGTTTAAAGTTAAGAAACTTTGCACGAGATTAAAAAAAAATATTTGCTTGAGAAAACTAGTGAGATATGGTGCCAAGCCTACCGATAAATAGATTTTTGGTTTAAAGTGGTTGAAAACCCTCCTGCGTCACTTTTACCTAGAGGTAAGACTAGAATAAGGCTTACCTCTAGGTAGTGGAATTATCTTCTAAAAGTGCGCCGTTTAGGAGATATTTACCTTGTAGTGTGCCGATGACATCATTGGCGCATGCGCTGTGAAGAAACGGACCTCCGTGCCATTTCTTCACTTGTATGTGCCGTGACTGACGGATCACGCACTCATGTGCAGGAGTGAGATCATACGACTCCAGCCAGTCACAGAGCCGGAGTCCGCAGCCCCCGAAGGAAGAGGGCAGAAGATGGAATCTTTCACCAGCAGGGACAGCGTGTTCTTAGATTGCAGATAAGTGCCACATAATGGGCTAGTATGCAATACTAGCCCAATATGCTTTCACTTTGCAGGGAACTACAGAGGTAGTAAAACCCATCAGGGTTTACTTCCTCTTTAGGTGACTTTCCTTCCTGATGTTTATGTTTTTTTTATGTACAGGTTCAGCACCACAACTGAGGAGTAAGAAAAAGGAATCATCAGGTATGTGATTGTACACTGTAGGGGACTGGCCACAAGTTGAATTTTGAGAATTACTGCATAAGCAAATGACCAATGGCTGATTCTTATTTATAAAATGAATTTCTGCTTTCACTTACAGAAAAAAAAAACAGGGTTTGCGTAAAACCTAAGTTTAGCTTAAATTAAAAGTAAAAAAAAATCAGCAATAGGGACATAACTTACATTTAGTACATGTCCCTTGTGCCGATTGTTCATGTTTTATGAGAAGTCTTCCTCTGTCCAAGCCCCCCTATCCCTGTCCCCATAATCTTCTGGTGGTGGGGATTATGGTGGACAGAGCAAGAGTTTCCTTTTTTTAGGCTTTGAGCAAGAGTTTCCTTTTTTTTAGGCTTTCTTTCCTTTAATTTAACCACTTGACCACTGGGCACTTAAACCCCCTTAATAACCAGGCCAATTTTCAGCTTTTGGTGCTCTCACATTTTGAATGACAATTACTCAGTCATGCAACACTGTATCTATATGAAATTTTTGTTCTTCTTTTCACACTAATAGAGCTTTCTTTTGGTGGTATTTAATCACCGCTGGGTTCTTTATTTTTTGCGCTATAAAAGAAAAAAGACTGAAAAATCTGTAAAAAAATGCATTTTTCTTTGTTTCTGTTATAAAATTTTGCAAATTAGTAATTTTTCTTCATATATTTTGGCCAAAATTTATACCGCTACATATCTTTGGTAAAAATAACCCAAATCGGTGGATATTATTTGGTCTTTGTGAAAGTTATAGAGTCCAAAGCTATGGTGCCAATATCTGAAAATTGAACACACCTGAAGTACTGACGGCCTATCTAATTTCTTGAGACCCTAACATGCCAGAAAAGTACAAATACCCCCCAAATGACCCCTTTTTGGAAAGAAGACATTCCAAGGTATTTAGAAAGATGCATGGTGAGTTTTTTGAAGTTGTCATTTTTTTCCTACAATTCTTTGCAAAATCAAGTTTTTTTTTCACAAAATTGTCATAATAGCAGGTTATTTCTCACACACAGCATATGCATACCATAAATTACACCCCAAAACACATTCTGCTATTACTCCAGAGTAAGGCGATACCACATGTGTGAGACTTTTACACAGCGTTGCCACATACAGAGACCCAACATGCAGGGAGCACCTTCAGGCGTTCTGGAGCACCCAGGCCAATTCTGACATTTCTCTCCTACATGTAAAAATCATCATTTATTTGCTAGAAAATTACATAGAACCCCGAAACATTATATATGTTTTTTTAGAAAAGACCCAAGAGAATACAATGGCGGTCATTGCAACTTTTTATCTAGCACGTTATTTGCGCAACAATTTTTCAAACGTGTTTTTTTTGGAAAAAAAACAGTTTTGTGCTTTTTTAAAAAAACAAAACAGTAAAGTTAGCCCAATGTTTTTGCATAATGTGAAAGATGAAGTTACGCCTACTACATAGATACCCAACATGTCACCTTTCAAAATTGTGCACGCTTGTGGAATGGCGCCAAACTTCGCTACTTAAAAATTCCCATAGGTGACGCTTTAAAATTTTTTACTGATTACATGTTTTGAGTTACAGAGGAGGTCTAGGGCCAAAATTATTGCTCTCACTCTACCGATCGCAGCAATACCTCACGTGTGTGGTTTGAGCACCGTTTTCATATGTGGGCGGGACTTACGTATGCGTTCGCTTCTGCATGCGAGCACAAGGGGACAGGGGCGCTTTAAATTTTTTTTTTTTTTTTTTTTTCATTGTACTTTATTTATTTTAGTTTGACGCTTTTTTCCCCCAAAAAATTTTTTTGATCACTTTTATTCCTATTGCAAGGAATGTAAACATCCCTTGTAATAGGAATATGGCATGACAGGTCCTCCTTACAGTGAGATATGGGGTCAATAAGACCCCACATCTCACCTCTAGGCAGGGAAGCCTGAAATAAAAGAAAAAAAATCCTGGCTTCGATCATAGCGGTGAGTTGGTAGAAGCACTGGAGGGCGACGGGAGGGGGGACGTCCCCTCTCGCCTCCCGTAAGAACGATCAAGCAGTGGAACAGCCACTGTGATCATGAAAAAGCTGATATCTGAATGATGCCTGTTGCTGCACCCATCATTCAGATATCCACGCACAAAGTCAAGGAGGTCGTATGACGGCCGGCGGGCGGGAAGTGGTTAAAACGCATTTTTCCTTAACACAAAGTTGTCCATTTATACAATATTTCTAACACATAGCATGTACACACCAAAAATGACACCCCAAAATAGATTCTCCTAATCCTCCTGAGTACAGCAATACTACATGTGTGAGACTTCCACAGCCTGGCCACATACAGAGGCCGAGTACAGCTGAGTATGGCCGAGTACGGCTGAGCATGGCTGGGTATGGCAGGGTATGGCTGGGTATGGCTGAGTATGGCAGGGTATGGCAGAGTATGGCAGGGCATGGCTGAGTATGGCAGGGCATGGCTGAGTATGGCAGGGTATGGCTGAGTATGGCAGGGTATGGCTGAGTATGGCAGGGCATGGCTAAGTATGGCAGGGCATGGCTGGGTATTTCAGAGTATGGCTGGGTATGACAGGGTATGGCAGAGTATTGCGGGATATGGCAGGGCATGGCTGAGTATGACAGGGTATGGCTGAGTATGGCAGGGTATGGCTGAGTATGGCAGAGTATTGCAGAGTATGGCAGGGTATGGCAGGGTATGGCTGAGCATGGCTGGGTATGGCAGAGTATGGCTGGGTATCACCGAGTATTGCAGAGTATGGCTGGGTATGGCAGAGTATTGCGGGGTATTGCGGGGTATTGCAGAGTATTGCAGAGTATTGTGGGGTATTGCAGAGTATTGCAGAGTATTGTGGGGTATTGCAGAGAGTATTGCACAGGATTGTGGGGTATTGCAGAGTATTGCAGAGTATTGCAGAGTATTGCAGGGTATTGCAGAGTATTGCTGGGTATTGCAGAGTGTTGTGGGGTATTGCAGAGTATTTTGGGGTATTGCAGAGTATTGCACAGTTTTGTGGGGTATTGCAGAGTATTGCAGAGTATTGTGGGGTATTGCAGAGAGTATTGCACAGGATTGTGGGGTATTGCAGAGTATTGCAGAGTATTGCAGAGTATTGCACGGTATTGCGGGGTATTGCAGGGTATTGCAGAGTATTGCTGGGTATTGCAGAGTGTTGTGGAGTATTGCAGAGTATTTTGGGGTATTGCAGAGTATTGCACAGTTTTGTGGGGTATTGCAGAGTATTTTGGGGTATTGCAGTGTATTGCACAGTTTTGTGGGTATTGCAGAGTATTTTGGGGTATTGCAGAGTATTGCACAGTTTTGTGGGGTATTGCAGAGTATTGCAGAGTATTGTGGGGTATTGCAGAGTATTGTGGGGTATTGCATAGAGTATTGCACAGTATTGTGGGGTATTGCAGAGTATTGCAGGGTATTGTGGGGTATTGTGGGGTATTGTGGGGTATTGCAGAGTATTGCAGGGTATTGCAGAGTATTTTGGGGTATCGCAGTGTGTTGCACAGTATCGTGGGGTATTGCACAGTATTATGGTATATTGCACAGTATTGTGGGGTATTGCAGAGTACTGCACAGTATTGCAGGGTATTGCAGAGCATTGAGGGATGGCTGAGCATGGATGGATGGATGGCAGTTGTCAAAGAGCAGCGCTGTGGGCACTACAGATCCAGCCCACAGCGCTGCTGCCATCCGATCCCTACCCCCCTCCGCTCACAGTGTACCGATCGGTACACAGAGGGGAGGGAGGAACTGACGTCATAACATGATGCCGGTTTGCTTACATGTGATCGCTCTGTCATCTGACGGAGCGATCACATGGTAAATGGCCGCGATTAGCAGCCATTTACCGGGATCCTTGATGCGCCGGGTCCTCTGGAAGGATGTTCTCGGGATGTTCTCGGGTGCGCGCCCCAGGGGGCGCGCGAAAGCGGAATTCTGGGAGGACGTCACTGTACGCCCCCCCGGAGTTAAGAAACCGCCCTGTAGCCATCATTCGGCTATGGGCCGGTTGTTAAGTGATTAATCTGGTGATCTGACCAGTAAGTCTGTTTTTTTTTTCTTAAAAGAAGAAGCTCTATTGCAGATGTAGCACTTAGAGGAATGAGACAAACCATTTACCATTGGCAGGGGTACTTACAATAATCAGCTTTTATTTATGTAAAACCTTTATCCCCCAAAAAAAAACTGTTGCTGTAACTGCAGTAAAAAAACAAAATAAGTGTAGCGCTAGGAAGTATAAAATGTCCAATGTCCACAATAAAGAGGTGAACAAACGGTTTCCAATTATGATATATAGAAGGGAAACCATCAATGTGTGTGTGAATCCAAATGATATAAAGTCCTCAGAAGCTATGTGACTTCAAACCGAGGGTACATCAGCAGGTAAATGACATCTCAAGTGAAGACAGACACACCACCACCGACAATGAGAAGGCTTACCAGATTGAGTGGACCCTAGAGGGCATACGCCAAGTTGGGTCAAACAAGGCTTGGGTGGTCAGTGGCTGTAGATGACCCGGCAGGATGATGTATATGGAACGAACCATAGGTTGCTTTATCACTCGAAACAATGTCAGGAACCAGGTGTTAATGATGACAATGAAGAAGGAAGAAGGGAAGGCCACATAGTGTAAATCCGTATAAAAATGTAAAATTTTTTAAAAATTAATTAAAGAAATACACTCACATGTAAATCCATTTAAAAAACAGCGCTGTAAAGAGATGGCGGCAGTGGGGTCCTACCCGACGCGTTTTGTCTTCTTAGACATCGTCTGGGGGGGTTCCCCCCACTGCAGCCAGTAGAGTATATATAGGGGATACATCAATATCAATGAGGAACCACACCACGAGTGTAAAAATGATCACTTCCGGTATTCGGGCAAGATGGCCGCCCGGCGTGTGTTCCACGCCTCACATTGAACACCGGAAGTATAACTAGTATGTCAGAGTAATAAACAAAATGAATCTGGCATAATTAGAAATAAAAATAAAAACCTGTTGCCAAGTAAACCATAAGTGCTATCCATTATGTGATGTATAGGTATGGTGACAAATCAAAAGAATAATCTCTAAAGGTCAATGCATGTCTCGTTGCTGCGCGGCAGTGTGCGCGCGCATCCAAGTCTGAAAAATGATTCTGCGCATGCGCAACGAGCACAAGTGTTGTAGGAAGGAGGACGTAAACACATCGTCCATGAATCATTGGTGTGGGGCGGTCCTAAGCCGGAAAGACACCGTGTCATCCCCGCGTAGAACGCAATAGAAGGGAAGACGTAAACACATCATCCTTCAGGTGCTGGTGAAGGGGCGATCCTCAGCTAGAAAGACAACACGTCATCCCAGCAGTACAGCGCAATCCCTACAAACCAATGTGGTGTCATATATATGACCCGGAAATACGTGGGGTGGCCCCAAATCAACAAACTAAAAAGGGGCAACTAATATAAAGTATATGTCAACCTGTGTATAATGAAAAATATATATATATCAAAAAATTATATATATATTACCATGATACGTGTGTTTAAATCACGTGCCATTATTGCATCAAGTACCGTATATTGAAAATATTATGTGAAGAAATGAAATAATAATAAAAAATAGAAAAATAGAAAAAATAATAAATGTAATTAATGTGATGCACGATCACGTGCCCAATAGGCGAAAAGGGGACATATTACCCTGAGAGCGCATCGTGCATCACAACAAAAACCTGCAATGATGCAAGTAAGGACATTTACTTTTAGGTGAAGTGAAATGAAATAATAAAACAGAAGAAAAGTAAAATAATGTCTATACTCTTCTGAATGCATATACAAACACATCCTCGTGGAGTGGATTCCCATAATAATGTAGATGTGGATGTTTATGTAGTACATGTGTATAAAAACATATGCATACATATAAAGTAGCAAAATCAGTACATGTATGTAAACCATGCCGGGTCATCTACAGCCACTGACCACCCAAGCCTTGTTTGACCCAACTTGGCGTATGCCCTCTTGGGTCCACTCAATCTGGTAAGCCTTCTCATTGTCGGTGGTGGTGTGTCTGTCTTCACTTGAGATGTCATTTACCTGCTGATGTACCCTCGGTTTGAAGTCACATAGCTTCTGAGGACTTTATATCATTTGGATTCACACACACATTGATGGTTTCCCTTCTATATTTCATAATTGGAAACCATTTGTTCACCTCTTTATTGTGGACATTGGACATTTTATACTTCCTAACGCTACACTTATTTTGGTTTTCTTTTGTTTAGCACATACCTTGTTGGCTGTGTTAGCTGCTGTTTTTTCCTCAGGGCAGCGCAGAATTATATTGTATATTTTCCTTCTGTGTAACTGCAGTGTGAGCTAGATTTAGGCTTCAATTTTGTTGGTGCATCTATATCTGCTAGTACATCTAAAACTCCCCTCCCCCAGACTGACAATGCTGCTGCCCAAAGGTGCCCCCTGTGCTCCTTTATCCAGAGTGGAGGCATGTGTGTTGGAAATGTTTATACCTCACTTAAATGATTAACGATACAAAAATAAGTGATTAAACTTTTGTCTATATAAGAATAAAAACGAACGATAACAGGGCAAAAAGATAAACAATTACATTTATTTACACAGAGAAGAAAGTTAGAATAATTAGAATTTATCATATATCTCCAGTGATGCCACAAGTACAGTGTTGCTTTAGGCTGCAAAGATAATCTAGGCCGAACTCAGAAATGGTTACAATGGACATACACAGGCTATACAATATTATAAGACAACTTCTAGGATACAAAAGGTTAGGAAGAAACAGAAAGAGAGATACAAGTATACTTTACACGGACATCATGTCGCCTCGATGGTCTGGGGGTGGACAGAGAGCGAGAACCATTAGCTCTCTCCCTCTTTTATATGCATTCCCCACCAATCAACAGATGCAACATATTAATTGGTTCAGAGGTGCATCAAATTCTGATTGGCTACATTTGAAGTCTACTGCTCATTGGTTAACAGTTGCCTCCAATTCTGATTGGCCACATTTGAAGCTTTCCAAAAGTTCATGCTAAGATTTTAAAACTTCTGTTGCCTCTCAGTCTGAGTTAAGGAACAATCTCCTTTGATCCCACAGCCCAAACAGTTCCGACATTTGCACTTCAATGGCCCCCTGGTGAGTTGAAGCCTTAATGTCTGCAAATACTCTTTGATTCAATTAACACCTGGGAACCTTCCCTGGTTTCCATGAGTGTACAACAAAAACTGCATTTCTAACAAGGTGAGCTGGGCCCTATCATGATATTAAAAACATATACACACGTATATATATATATATATATATGCATAGATACTAGATACATATATATATATATATATATATATATATATATATAAGTTCATTCTTGAACTTATGTCCTCCTTCAATGATCTTGCACCCACCCACAACAGCCCAGAACCCCCGACCCTTCCCCACCACCACTGCGGCCTCCTCTTCCTTTCTTGAACACGCCGGAACTCCTCAAGGTAGGCTTAAGACAGCAAAGAAATCCTGGTGCCTTCGAGACTTCACATCTAAACCATGAGTGTATGAGTGTCTGTACTGCAATGTTTCATCGCCCTTCTGCCTTGGAAGTGCGGAACTCCAACATTGATGGCGGGATCCTGTCATATCTAGTCCTGTAACTTGGTAAGACCATGTAATGGTTGCACCGATTGGATCGGACCGCGAGACAGCACTTTTCAGCATGGTGAAGGAAATTTCAGGAAAGTCGTGACACATTTGTCTCAAGAAATAACTTGGTTGTAGTTGCTTCTTCAGGTGGTGGTCGGGCGGGCCTCCAGACAGTCGTGCATGAATACAAAAAAAAGGAGAATGTCAGTGTACAGATATTGGAGGAATGCCAGACAGGAGCAGAGTGTTGGCCATTAAGACTAAATACTTATAAGGGGTGTAATGTGGACGAGTAGAGTGGGATCCCCACAGGGTACAGAGTCTGAGCAACAGCCAGTATCATCCATGGCCCTTGATGGTAGGGATAGTCAACACTGCCTGTATTTGCCATGTCCCTGGGTTCACCACACCTGCTCACGGGGCTCAGATTAAAGCAGTAGGCAGACTAGGGACGGTAGATTTGGATTAGCCTCTTTTAATCTTGAGATCACCCAAATCGTCCACTTCACTCCTCCTAGGACATCCTGATTTCCAGCTTTCCAGCTTGTTACCTCCTTCTATACTCAACATCAGGACCGCTCCGGAACCCCTGGAACTCACAAGTGTACAACAAAAACTGCATTTCTAACAAGGTGAGCCGGGCCCTATCATGATATTAAAAACATATACACACATATATACATGCATACACATAGATACACACATATATATATATATATATATATATATATATATATATACACACACACACATACATACATACATACATCCTATGGGGCACGACAATGGTTCGCTTGGATCTCATTGAGAGGTGTATTACTGCCCAGCTCACCAGGTGAAAATAGAGGGGAAAAAGACTAAAAAAAAAAAACAAATGCAGCCACCACATCTAATGATTGGTAAGCTGTAATAGAATACATTTATATACAGTATAGGTATATGTACAGCCTATCTTTTAAATTTGGATAGAAGGATTTACAACTCCTGTAAGGTTTTTATTGCTTGTGTGGCGTGAAAGGATGAGAATGTTGAGCCATAAAAAAAGAGTCTATTAAGAGTTGACAGCCAACACATTTCACTGGTTATGCACAGATGTGGTTATGCACAGATCCTCCTTCATCAGGATTCAGATTTATTGTGCAAGAGGGAACCTGGCAGATGATTACTTTGGGGTTTTAATTCATTAGCTGTAGTTAAAAGCTCACTATGTTAAATTGTCTAGCAGCCAGACAATTTAACTGAGTGAGCTTCCTTCTACAGCTTACAACCTGGAAGGGGATCTGTGCATAACTCCCGAACTGTGTTGATTGTTAACCCTTGATAGACCCTTTTTAGACCCTTTTATTGTGAAATATTTGCATTCTATTTGGACTAATGTTTTATTACAAGGAATATAAACATCCCTTGTAATAGAAATAAGCAGGACAGGGCCTATTTATTGGGAGATCTGGGGTCAAAAAGACTTCAGATCTCACATTTACACATAAAAGCAAACAGCCCCATCTGTTGTCTAGCTGCTCACTGGTACGCTTCAAAGGCCCAGATCATGTTGCACCAAACAGCGTGCAGGCTGCAGCCCCATGCGTGTCCACCTGATTTTTCAGTCTTGGCTAGCAAGTGTGGTAGGTCCAGGTCCCTCAGGACATTCATGCCCATGACAATAGGCACTGCTGAACTTACTGGGCTGTGGGTCACCATGACCCCTACCCATTCTACTACCTGGTCATCGATCTGTATCTTCACCCAGGAATCTCCTCCCACCACGATGGGCAGGTTATTGACTGCCTTCAGGGACAGCCAAGATGGATCCAATTGGTCCTAAGTCCCAAACGGCTGGGTGTAGATTTTGTACTCCATAATGGGGACTTCGGACCCAGTGTTAACCAAGCATGGGACCATCTGGTCATTTACTAAAGTGCTGACAACTGAACAGGGCACAACCATAGTCTCTGGCCCTTTGGGACCCCGACGATCATCCCTCTATCCTGGGAGCTTCTAGTTTAATTTTGGCCTCCAGGTGCTCCTACTTTCGGCCCGGCCAAAATTCCCTGGTTACATGCCCAAAGCACCCACGTAGCCATCATTTTTGGTCTTCATTCAGGTACCTCCGCAGTGGATTCTCACTCTTATGCCGCGTACACACGATCGCACATTCCGACAGCAAAATCCTTTTTTTTTTCCGACGCATGTTGACTTAAACTTGTCTTGCATACACACGGTCACACAAAGTTGGTCGGAAATTCCGAACGTCAAGAACGCGGTGACGTACAACACGTATGACGAGCAGAGAAAAATGAAGTTCAATAGCCAGTGCGGCTCTTCTGCTTGATTCCGAGCATGCATGGCACTTTGTGCGTCGGAATTGTGTACACACGATCGGAATTTACGCAAACGGATTTTGTTGTTGGAAAATTTGAGAACCAGATCTCAAATTTTGTGTGACGGAAATTCCGATGGAAGATGTCCGATTGAGCCTACACATGGTCGGAATTTCTGACAAAAGGCTCCCATCGAACAGTTTCCGTCGGAAAATCCGACCATGTGTACAGGGCATAAGAGAGGTGAGATAACTCGTGTTTGAATGTGGACATTTCTTGCTTAATGGAGGCCATCTTCTGGGATAGTTCCCTGATGGTGGTCTGCATGGCCGACGGGGGACGGTGCCAAAGCCTCCTCCCTTATGTACAACAGCTTGTCCTTCTTTGTCATAGCAGCAGTTGCTTCTCCTTCCTTGACCCAGAAGTGATGTCAAAGACGTCGCTTTCTGGCTCACAGGAAGAAGGGGAGAAGAGCGTTCCAAATTTAAATTGCATAGCCAAAAACCCTTTTTTTTTCATCTGCACCACAGCAACAACATTTCTTAATTTCTTTTTAACACCTTTAACCAGCTGCCGACCGCCGCACGACTATATACATCCTCAGGGCGGCACGGGCAGGCAAAAGGACTTACAGGTACGTCCTTGCCTGCCCGCGGGTGAGGGGTCCGATCGGACCCCCCCCCCGTGCCTGCGGCGGTCGGCAAATCCTCCCCGGCGATCGGTGGTGAGGGGAGGCCATCCATTCGTGCCCCCCCCCTCGCGATCGCTCCTGGCCAATCAAATCATTTCCCGGCCTCTGTATTGTACACAGAGGCAGAGGAAATGATGTCATCTCTCCTCGGCTCGGCATTTTCCGTTCCAGCGCCGAGGAGAGAAGACTGTAATGTGAGTGCACAACACACACACAGTAGGACATGCCAGGCACACATTACACCCCGATCCCCCCCGATTACCCCCCGATCCCCCCCCCCAATCACCCCTCCCCCCTCCCTGTCAGACTGACACCAAGCAGGTTTTTTTTTTTTTTGCTAGCACCTGCGTTTTGCCCCTCCGCCCGGCCCAGCCCAGCCCACCCAAGTGCAGTATCGATCAATCACTGTCACTTACAAAACACTAAACGCATAAATGCAGCGTTCGCAGAGTCAGGCCTGATCCCTGCGATCCCTAATGCCGCGTACACACGGTCGGACTTTTCGTCTACAAAAGTCCGACAGCCTGTCCGACAGACTTCCTGCGGACTTTCGGCGGACTTGCAGCAGACTTTCTAACGAACGGACTTGCCTACACACGACCACACAAAAGTCCGACGGATTCGTACGTGATGACGTACACCGGACTAAAATAAGGAAGTTCATAGCCAGTAGCCAATAGCTGCCCTAGCATGGGTTTTTGTCCGTCGGACTAGCACACAGACGAGCGGATTTCGGGGTCCGTCGTAGTTACGACGTAAAGATTTGAAGCATGTTTCAAATCTAAAGTCCGTCGGATTTGAGGCTGAAAAAGTCTGCTGAAAGTCCGGAGAAGCCCACACACGATCGGATTACCAGCCAGCTTTAGTCCGTCGGCGTCCGTTGGACTTTTGTAGACGAAAAGTCCGACCGTGTGTACGCGGCATAACAGTTTTTTTGGTAGCATTTTGGTGAACTGGCAAGCACCAGCCCCAAGCAGCGTCAGGTTAGCGCCAGTAGCGCTAACACCCACGCACGCACCGTACACCTCCCTTAGGGGTATAGTATCTGATCGAATCAATATCTGATCCGATCAGATCTATACTAGCGTCCCCAGCAGTTTAGGGTTCCCAAAAACGCAGTGTTAGCGTGATCAGCCCAGATACCTGCTAGCACCTGCGTTTTGCCCCTCCGCCCGGCCCAGCCCAGCCCACCCAAGTGCAGTATCGATCGATCACTGTCACTTACAAAACACTAAACACATAACTGCAGCGTTCGCAGAGTCAGGCCTGATCCCTGCGATCGCTAACAGTTTTTTTGGTAGCTTTTTATTGAACTGGCAAGCACCAGCGGCCTAGTACACCCCGGTCGTAGTCAAACCAGCACTGCAGTAACACTTGGTGACGTGGCGAGTCCCATAAGTGCAGTTCAAGCTGGTGAGGTGGCAAGCACAAGTAATGTCCCGCTGCCACCAAGAAGACAAACACAAGCCCGTCGTGCCCATAGTGCCCTTCCTGCTGCATTCGCCAATCCTAATTGGGAACCCACCGCTTCTGCAGCACCCGTACTTCCCCCATTCACATCCCCAACCAAATCAGTCGGCTGCATGAGATTCATTTTCTTTATGTCCTCCCGAGTACCCCTACCCAACGAACCTCCCCAAAAAAGATGTTGTGTCTGCAGCAAGCGCGGATATAGACGTGACACCTGCTATTATTGTCCCTCCTGTCCTGACAATCCTGGTCTTTGCATTGGTGAATGTTTTGAACGCTACCATGCACTAGTTGAGTATTAGCGTAGGGTACAGCATTCCACAAACTAGGCGCACTTTCACAGGGTCTCCCAAAATGCCATCGCATTTTGAGAGACCCGAACCTGGAACCAGTTACAGTTATAAAAGTTACAGTTACAAAAAAAGTGTAAAAAAAAAACACAAACAAAAATATAAAATAAAAAAAATAGTTGTCGTTTCATTGTTCTCTCTCTATTCTCTCTCTATTGTTCTGCTCTTTTTTACTGTATTCTATTCTGCAATGTTTTATTGTTATTATTTTTTATCATGTTTGCTTTTCAGGTATGCAATTTTTTATAATTTACCGTTTACTGTGCTTTATTGTTAACCATTTTTTTTTTTCTTCAGGTACGCCATTCACGACTTTGAGTGGTTATACCAGAATGATGCCTGCAGGTTTAGGTATCATCTTGGTATCATTCTTTTCAGCCAACGGTCGGCTTTCATGTAAAAGCAATCCTAGTGGCTAATTAGCCTCTAGACTGCTTTTACAAGCAGTGGGAGGGAATGCCCCCCCCACCGTCTTCCGTGTTTTTCTCTGGCTCTCCTGTCTCAACAGGGAACCTGAGAATGCAGCCGGTGATTCAGCCAGCTGACCATAGAGCTGAATAGAGACCAGAGTGGCTCCAAACATCTCTATGGCCTAAGAAACCGGACGCTACGAGCATTTTATGACTTAGATTTCGCCGGATGTAAATAGCGCCATTGGGAAATAGGGGAAGCATTTTATCACACCGATCTTGGTGTGGTCAGATGCTTTGAGGGCAGAGGAAAAAATCTAGGGTCTAATAGACCCCAATTTTTTCAAAAAAGAGTACCTGTCACTACCTATTGCTATCATAGAGGATATTTACATTCCCTGAGATAACAATAAAAATGATTTAAAAAAAAAAAAAATGAAAGGAACCGTTTAAAAATAAGATAAAAAAGCAAAAAAATAATAAAGAAAAAAAAAAAAAAAAAAAAAAAAAGCACCCTTGTCCCCCCTGCTCTCGCGCTAAGGCGAACACAAGCGTCGGTCTGGCGTCAAATGTAAACAGCAATTGCACCATGCAAGTGAGTTATCACCGCGAAGATCGAGGGCAGTAATTTTAGCAGTAGACCTCCTCTGTAAATCTAAAGTGGTAACCTGTAAAGGCTTTTAAAGGCTTTTAAAAATGTATTTATTTTGTTGCCACTGGACGTTTGTGCGCAATTTTAAAGCATGTCATGTTTGGTATCCATGTACTCGGCCTAAGATCATCTTTTTTATTTCATCAAACATTTGGGCAATATAGTGTGTTTTAGTGCATTAAAATTTAAAAAAGGGTGTTTTTTCCCCAAAAAATGCTTTGAAAAATCGCTGCGCAAATACTGTGTGAAAAAAAAAAAATGAAACACCCACCATTTTAATCTGTAGGGCATTTGCTTTCAAAAAAAATATAATGTTTGGGGGTTCAAAGTAATTTTCTTGCAAAAAAAAATAATTTTTTCATGTAATCAAAAAGTGTCAGAAAGGGCTTTGTCTTCAAGTGGTTAGAAGAGTGGGTGATGTGTGACATAAGCTTCTAGATGTTGTGCATAAAATGCCAGAACAGTTCAACCCCCCCCCCCAAATGACCTCATTTTGGAAAGTAGACACCCCAAGCTATTTGCTGAGAGGCATGTCGAGTCCATGGAATATTTTATATTGTGACACAAGTTGCGGGAAAGAGACAAATTTTTTTTTTTTTTTGCACAAAGTTGTCACTAAATGATATATTGCTCAAACATGCCATGGGAATATGTGAAATTACACCCCAAAATACATTCTGTTGCTTCTCCTGAGTATGGGGATACCACATGTGTGGGACTTTTTGGGAGCCTAGCCGCCCACGGGACCCCGAAAACCAAGCACCGCCTTCAGGCTTTCTAAGGGCGTAAATTTTTGATTTCACTCTTCACTGCCTATCACAGTTTCGGAGGCCATGGAATGCCCAGGTGGCACAAAACCCCCCAAATGACCCCATTTTGGAAAGTAGACACCCCAAGCTATTTGCTGAGTGGTATAGTGAGTATTTTGCAGACCTCACTTTTTGTCACAAAGTTTTGAAAATTAAAAAAAGAAAAAAAAAATGTTTTTTCTTGTCTTTCTTCATTTTCAAAAACAAATGAGAGCTGCAAAATACTCACCATGCCTCTCAGCAAATAGCTTGGGGTGTCTGCTTTCCAAAATGGGGTCATTTTGGGGGGGGGGTTGTGCCACCTGGGCATTCCATGGCCTCCGAAACTGTGATAGGCAGTGAAGAGTGAAATCTAAAATTTACACCCTTAGAAATCCTGAAGGCGGTGCTTGGTTTTCGGGCCCGTACGCGGCTAGGCTCCTAAAAAGTCCCACACATGTGGTATCCCCATACTCAGGAGAAGCAGCTAAATGTATTTTGGGGTGCAATTCCACATATGCCCATGGCCTGTGTGAGCAATATATCATTTAGTGACAACTTTTTGTAATTATTTTTTTTTTTGTCATTATTCAATCACTTGGGACAAAAAAAATGAATATTCAATGGGCTCAACATGCCTCTCAGCAATTTCCTTGGGGTGTCTACTTTCCAAAATGGGGTCATTTGTGGGGGTTTTGTACTGCCCTGCCATTTTAGCACCTCAAGAAACAACATAGGCAGTCATAAATTAAAGGCTGTGTAAATTCCAGAAAATGTACCCTAGTTTGTAGGCGCTATAACTTTTGCGCAAACCAATAAATATATACTTATTGACATTTTTTTTACCAAAGACATGTGGCCGAATACATTTTGGCCTAAAAGTATGACAAAAATTGAGTTTATTGGATTTTTTTTAGAACAAAAATTAGAAAATATCTTTTTTTTTCAAAATTTTCGGTCTTTTTCCATGTATAGCGCAAAAAATAAAAACGGCAGAGGTGATCAAATACCATCAAAAGAAAGCTCTATTTGTGGGAAGAAAAGGACCCAAATTTCGTTTGGGTACAGCATTGCATGACCGCGCAATTAGCAGTTAAAGCGACACAGTGCCAAATTGTAAAAAGTGCTCTGGTCAGGAAGGGGGTAAATCCTTCCGGGGCTGAAGTGGTTAAGTAATGACATACACACATTTGAATTTTCCCATACCTTCTTTCATTCTTTAAAGAAAACTTAGCAGATTATATGGACATACATACAAAAGTACTCACCACTCTCATGATATTTGGATATAAGCAAGGGAAATTTCTAATTTACTTTGTCCCTATTTCTGACAAAAAATTCCTACCTACCTGATCGATCACCTTTATTCCCACGAGCTTCAAGCTTCCAATGGGCGTGTACACTTTTCAACATCGTTCCCAAAATGCTTAAAGCCAACCTGGGCATAACATTATAGAAAAGCCAAGCTGCCACAACAAAAAAATATCAGCAATCACAAGTTATCTTATTACTTCGATACAACTGAAAGAGAAGAAAAGATTTAGCGGGCGCTGTTGGTTACCTAAATATCCTTCCCAAAAGGATACTGAACTGAGTCCTAAATAAAGACTCGGGTCTCCCAATCACCCTAAAATGTCACACTCCTGTGAGTGTGTCTATTAAGGCGTGGTCCGTCCTTCCTTTCTCTTTAAATTTAAAAGGATAAGACTTTATCAGAGCCATGGTAAGGAAGAATTTGTCAAAATAGACAAAAGTCTACCCCAACATGGATGATTGTCTTATCCCGGACGAGCCCCCATCTGAAAGGAAATAGTAGGTATTCTGGATGACCACCCTTCTTATAGGTACACCAACAGCACCCTCAGATATCTGGAGACACCATGAAAACGAGAAGCAAGTTGTACATTCGCTTTGGGCATATTACTACAGTGGATGTAAAGGCCGGTAAGCAACTTTGATTTGGAACTTTACACAGATGCTGCCGGTTCGACTGGGTTTGGGGCCTTTTTTCGGGGTAGGTGGAGTGCAGGTCCTTGGCTGGATTCGTGGAAAGAGGCAGGTTTTCTCCGGTACATGGTATTACTGGAATTGTTTCCGGTGGTGCTGGCTGTGGAGCTGTGGGGAAAGTCCTTCAGGAGCCTGAAAGTGCGCTTTCACGGGGATAACTTGGGGGTGGTGCAAGTAATCAACGAGGTAGCCGCGTCCCCGCCCATGGTACGGCTGCTCCAACACTTAGTGTTGCGCTGTCTACAGTTGAATGTTTTTATTTATGCTGTACACCTCCCGGGAGTGGAGAAAGTCATTGCTGATGCTTTGTCTCGCTTTCAGTGGGACAAGATTCAGGAGTTGGTGCCGGCGGCGGAGCAACACAGGGTTCCTTGTCTCGAAGGGCTGTGGAGGATTGCCTTGGGATTGTCTACGGATGGATCAGACAGTCAGTAAGCGCCGCGACGTGGGCTGCATATAACAGGGCATGGCGAGAATGGTTGATTTTTTTGAAACAGGTCGAGAATGAGCAGGAGGGACAGGACCTACGGTTGATGTTCCTGTATTTTGTCTCAAGAAACATGGAAGAAGGGGTCTCCATGTCTGGGTTGGAGAAGAACTTGGCAGGGTTGGCATTTTTGTTCAAGTTGCAGGGTTGCCAGGACTTCACAAAAGATTTTTGGATACAACAAGCGATGAAAGGGTATCGGTGCTCACAGAAACACAGGGACTCCAGGTGCCCTGTTTCATTTGAGCTGCTGGGGAGGGTTTTGGTCCAGTTGGTTGTTATGTGTTCATCGGATTATGAGGTTTTGTTGTTCAAAACGGCGTTCTCCTTTGCGTTTTTTGGGACGTTTCGGATAGGCGAGCTAGTCCGCCCTTCCAAGAAGGTCAGTGGAGGCCTATGGATCACAGAGATCACCTGTGGGGAGGATAGGTTGTCCCTGGTGTTGCACAAATCAAAAACAGATCACTTGGGCAGGGGTAGGAAGGTTCAGATATTTTCTATAATGGGTTCGCCCCTATGTCCGGTGGAGGCGGTAAAGAGATTCCTTGCAGTTCACCCAAATGTGGCAGGGTCCTTTTTAGTGCATGTGGATGGCACCCCTTTGTCAAGATTTCAATTCATTTCTGTGTTCCGGAAATTCTTACAGGCGTTGGGTTTGTGGGACAAGGAATTTTCCTTGCATTCGTTTCGAATTGGGGTGGCTACTGAGACTGTCACATGGGCGTTGAACGATGCAGCGGTAAAACGCATTGGTAGGTGGGAATCACGGCGGTTCAAGTTGTATGTTTGTCCCCACCTGTTGTCAGATTAATGGGAGTAGGGGAATTCAGGGGGTATGTCAGCATGGGGATGCGTGTTAGGGTGCATCTTGGTTGTTTTCTTCTCTTTCAGATGGAACACAGGGCCTGGTCTGGATATTGGGCCACTCATATGTTTTTTGGGAAGCAAAAAGAGCAGATGTGAGGCCTGATGGGAGACAGTTGGTCATTTCTAGACAGGAAGCCTTTATACGGTGGTTGGGAGTACTGGATATGCTCTGGAGCAGGACAGTTCCAGAAGTGGATCGCTTTGCACGTCTGGATGGCCGCCGGACGTTTTAGTGGATATTAAATTTGATTTCTTGCAGCTCCGCATGGCATTTCCTGAGATGCTGATTATACGGCCTGACATCATTGCTCGGGCTACCTGGCGATTGGCTAGATCGGTGCAGCGGATTAATAAGGCCCGTAAAAAGATGAACAGGGACATGAGCAGATTTGTAGTCAGGAACGGGGGGCTGGTTATCAGACATTTGGAGCTGGAAGTGGACACCTGGTGCTATCTCAGGGGAGATGGGGTACACCTCAATGCGGTGGGTATTGACATGTGGGCTTTAGGAATGCAAGACGGTATCCAGAGAGCATTGAGGGTGTGGAGGGGAGTGCTGTGATGGGTGTTGGTGTTTGCGGGTGAAGGAGCAAACCTTGGATAAGGAAGAGTTTGGGACCCATCGGTGGTAGGGGGCCCGCTGGTGGTATTCCAGTTAACGGTGGTTTAGCTGGAATTTGGTTAACGGGTGCACTGCGGTCACTGGTTTTGTCTCCGAGCTAGTATGCTAGCTGGAGGCCTATTTTGGTTTAAAGGTACCGCAGTGCATTATTAATGTCATATGGTAATTTTGGGGTTTCCTTCAAAGACCAACACGAGTATTGACTGATGGGTGGTGGTTTAACAGATGTTTTATACAGTTATGTTAATTTTAAGTTGAGTTGTTAATAAAGAGGCTGCTACGGCCAATTTACTTCAACTTGGTGTGGTCTCCATTAATGGGGGAGGGTAAGGGGAATTGGAGTATGGGTTGGTCTGGCAGGTATGTTGGAAGTATGGATCATCTGTTATACAATTGTCAAGTCTTTAGCTTGTTTTTTGTTGTTTTGTTGTTTTTTTGTTGCTATACACTCTACGTCATTTGTCTTGCAACCCACCCATAGTAAGGAGTCACCCCCTTAAAGGCATAATCACAAATGGAGGAGAACCAGTGGAATGGAGAGTGAATCAATTTAACTTATTATCAGAACCGCGAATATTGACCTATTGGTCAGTGAGCATGCACTTCACCCAGAGGTAATAAGGTGGTTGCAAGCAAGCTTTGGGAAGGTCACTATTTTTCACGCATTTGGAAGTTTTGGACTGTTTTTAAAGCTCCTATTTTGGAGTATGGATATTATGGACATTTATTTGCAGCTTTACATTTAATGGTACATTTACAGTAAATATTTTGTCTTGTACAGTGGTGGCACATTCTAAATGGTTTGTTTATTACCGTAGGTTTTGTCATCAAAGTTTTTCTGATCACAGTAGATTTTGCATATTTGCACATGTTATGCACCCATTGATTAATTATAGCATCTGAACAGCACATCACTGCTTAATTAAATTGTATACTTTTTAAAGTGATAGAATGCAGCAGTTCGTTATACACAAAGTATTATAGTATTAATTTATTTACAGAGCATACATAGCAGCACATGAGTTCATTTTGCATTTTTTAAAGGTCAAACATTATCTTTATTTGTAAACTACTAATCCTATTTATACACCATGAAATGAACAAAGGTGTGCATGTTCGAAGTCTAGCCTGACATGGGACAGACATTGCTTCCCACAATGGAAAAAATTGTGTAGACTTGAAGGGACAGGAAGTATGCTATTTGTAGGATCACCAGATGAAAATAAAGGGAAAAAAGTTTGACAAAAGAGAACTAATGCAGCCACCACATGTAAGTACTGGTAAGCAGCAATATATTTGTAACGCCCTCCTAGATAAATGTTGGGTCACCGGCGACCCGCGATCGCTTCTCAGAGAGCCAGAACGGGGATCTGTCAATGTAAACAAACAGATACTCGTTCTGTCAGGAAAGTAGAGAGAGATCTGCTGTTCCTAGTGATCAGGAACAGCGACCTCTCTCTACTCCCTGTCAGTACACTCCCTCCACACTTAGAATCCCCTCCCTGATTTTGGATTTAGACATGTTTTAAATTCCTGATGACTCCAGTCAAATGTCGTGAGGAATCCACAAGTATCCTGTAGAGTCTGTATAATGGTGTTTATCACTCATCATCTGTCCTGTCTTACAGCATTATCAATGTTCTCAGCACGTGAAAAGAAGGCTAATTGTTTTCTTCAATTGGCACATCCTATGATAAACAAATGTGAAGGTAAGTGTCATATTTTTTTTTTTTGGGTTACTGATTCTGCTATGCTGCCACTTTAGAAAACCCATGGTGCTCTAGGAATTCTGGCATGCAACCCTATTTGTAAGACAAAAAAATGTATTCTTACTAGCAAATATGGGCCCATTCCATGACAGATAAGTTTGTTGGGTCTGGCTGATGGTTAATGTGAAATGTAGCATGCAAATGGTGGGGGACAGAGACAGCAGAGGGGCGGAGGAGATGTTTGCACTGATGGAGAGAATTAGGTGGTAACGGAGATGGAGTGGTGACTGTCAGGGATGTACTGTGAGCTGAGGGTAAGTGATGGATGCATTGGAATTGGGGGCAGAAGTGGGCGAGGAGGAAGCATTTCAATGCTTAGGCTTAGCTTAGGGTGAGGTGGTCAGGAAGAGATGCGCTGTGAATGGAGGGTGAAGTGACCAGGGAAGAAAGAGCTGTAAGTGGGGGGTGAGTTGTGTCAGTTGGCCAGGGAGGTGATATGACTGGGGGGGATGAGAAGGTAGGGAGATGGTATGACCAGGAGAATTTGTGAAATGGGAGTGAGGAAGGGACTGTGATGTTAATAAGATGGGTGGGAGGGAGGTCCTATGACCAGGGAAGTTGGTGAGATGGGTGTGAGGAAGACACTGTGATATAGGGCAGTTGTCTGCAAACTTTTCAAAGGGCCAGTTTACTGCCCTTCAGACTTTAGATGGGGGGGCAGATTGTGGCCTGTGGAAGAAGAAAATGTCCCAGGCTCAACATCAGTAAGAATGAACATGGCCTCAGGATTGGCGGTCAGTAGAAGGAGGAATAGTACCCCATCATTGGTATCAGTGGGAGGAATAGTACCCCATCATTGGTATCAGTGGGAGGAATAGTACCCCATCATTGGTATTAGTGGGAGGAATAGTACCCTATTATTGGTGTCAGTAGGAGGAATACTGCCTCATATCTCTGGGAGGAATAGTGCCTCAAGGGCCAGATAATAGTTAGCAAAGGGCTACAAATGGCCCTCGGGCCGCAGTTTGGAGACCATTGATATAGGGGATAAGGTGGATGGGAGGGAGGCACTGTGATCAGCGGGGGTTGGTGAGATGGTGGAAGGAAGGATCTATAATTAAAGGGCTAAGTTGGATGGGAGGAAGGTGCTGTGATATGGAAGGTGAGGAGGACAGTAGTGAAGCACTGTTATAGAGGTTGGTGAGATGGGTGTGAAGGAGGTGCTTTGCTGTGGAAGGTGACAATGCATGGAGCTGGGGACCAATGTGCAGGGAGGCGAGTGTTAATTTTAAGGAGGTGGGGGCTGTGGTGGCAGGGTACAGGGGTTGGCCAGCAGTCATTGTGCGCCAATGTGTAGTAGTGGGTAGATTGTTCAGGGAGTTGCAATGTATGGTGTCCTTACAAATGTTCTGGCACAGTAATTGGACACTACAGCAGAACTGGTGGGGGTTATGAAAGAGGAGGGGCATTTTTCTTAATGTCAAAATAAATGTAGCCCTACCCCCGCAAGGCCCGCTAGATATTTGGGTCTTCCCTCTCATGCACAGCCAGGCAATAGGAATTTTCCAGCACTCGCACAGAAATCAAGAGCCAGTCCAGAGTGGTTTGTTTTGTTTTTGGTTTATTAGGGGATGAATATGGATAGGTAAGGGAAGGTATGGGATGCCCAGAAATGTAACTTGAACGCAAACTGAGGGCCTGCTACTGTCTCTGGCTACTAAAAATCACTATGCTGTCCTCCCATAGGATAAACAGATCAGTTCAACTGGTAGCAAAAAGACTCCAAACACAAGTTCTCTCCCTGTGGAAAATGTGGATGCACATGGCTGTTCCTTAGATCCCCAAGCAAGAGGTGGAGGGTGGCATTACAGCAGTAGGCAACCTTAAAGAAGTGGAGATCTACCTGAACAACATGGGAGAAGTCAAAGATCAGCGATTACGGTGTTGTGTGTTGCCTCCTTACACCTGATTTAAACCTCTAGTGTGCTTTGCACGTCAGTCATGGATTTAAATCAGGTGGTAACAAGGGACAGAGGGGGGCGCCACTAAGTGCAGTATTAAAACAGTATTTTATTAGGCAGCTAAATGTGCACTCACATCAATCCACAAGAAGGAAGGCCTGTAGTGTAACAGCAGCAGTATCTATGTGTGGATCGTCTTCTCCATGATCCAGGATGTCAGCAGCAGCAGCTGAACCGCATGGCTGGAAAAGCCTGGGAAGGAAGAGCCCAGCTAGTGCTCCCCACTACAGCTCTAACTTTACAAGTAAAAAAGTAATCCCTCTGCATTACACTCTGTTCGATGCTCTGGGATGGTGGGTCAGCAAGCCCAGACCGCAATCTACCAGTCACCTGTCCGCGATCTACTAGTGGATCGCGATCTACGGGTTGGTGACCCCCACTTTATGGGTTTTAACCCCTTGGAGCCAGCACCCACCGGCCCTTTAAGGGGTTTAGAATGCTGGGAGGTGGGGCTTATGGTCATGTGACCACTGTGATTGGTTGTCACGGCGGTCACATGATTAAAAAGCTCCCGATCGCGGCTTTCCATTATGCGCTGGTAACTGTGTTGAGAGCATGTAGGGCGCTTGCTCTAGACACAGCTCTATTTGCACTATTGCACACAAATATGCGGCTGCTCTGCGCCAAGGCCTGTCTGCCAAGAGGCCGCATGTTTGTGTGCGCTCTTTGCCAAGAGGTTAATTGGCACTAAGCTGTTCCTTGGTAGTGAGCAAGTGGGATATTGCACCTTGCTGCTTCTCCTGCTTCTCCTATATCAGGCTCTGGGGAGCAGTGCTTCCTCTTGACACTCAGGCCCTTTGGTAAATCCCTCGTGTTTTTTCACCTTAATGCATTCTATGCATTAAGATGAAAAACCTTCTGTCACTCAACAGCCCCCCCCCCCAGCCCCCGTTATACTTACCTGAGCCCTGTGTTTTCCACAACTAGAAGAGCACACCAGCTCCGGCCGGTGTCTCGTGCCCTGATTGGATAGATTGATAGCAGCGCAGCCACTGTCTCCCGCTGCTGTCAATCAAATCAAATGATGCAGGCACCAGGGGGTGGGGCCGAGTCCTGCTTTCTGTGTGAATAGACGCAGAAGCAGGACACAGGAGCGCGCCTGCACAGGTGTCCACGAAGGAGAGCACGTCTTCGACGGGGCACTCGAGAAGAGGAGGAGCCAGGAGCGCCTCCAGCCCCTCCATCCAACTGAACTCTGCTCTCCTGCTGCCAGACTCTAGAACTTTTATGGGCTATCTCCCCACTTTCTGGGCCCTCCCCACCAAGGGATTGGAGGAGACTTTATAAATATTCAGGCCTAATCTCTGCTCCTCCATCCTCTAAGTTCTAGAACCCTCCAACAGTTCCAGAAGCCAGGGATAGGGAACAGAGACTCAGCCCTAGGAGCTCTGAACAGCACAACAACAATTAACCCCAGCTCTTCTCCCTATAGAGGTGACCGACTCACTATGCCCAAAACTGAATGCAATCGTTTGTCATTTTTCTTTAGCAGATTGTAGCTAAAGTAGTGAAAATGTCGTTGAAGAAGTCCTGGAAGGTGGCTGGTGCAGTGCATAGGCCAAAGGGCATGACTAAGTACTCAAAGTGCCCGAATCGAGTACGGAAAGCAGTCTTCCATTCATCCCCTTCTTGAATACGGACAATGTTATATGCCCCTCTCAAGTCCAGTTTTGTAAAGATCATGCCAGATTTAAATCTTTGGAACAGTTCCGTGGGCCAAGGGAAGAGGATAGCATTTTTTCACTGTGACCTTGTTTAGATCACGGTAGTCAACACGTGGTCTCAGAGAATGATCCTTTTTTTCTACAAAGAATATACCTGCACCGGCTGATGAGGTAGGACAGATGAATGCTTTCTGTAGGTTCTGTAGGTTTTCATCAATGTAGCCCTAATTCCCATTCAGACAAGGGGAAGATGCGTCCAAAGGGAATTTCAGCTCCAGGGAGAAGCTCGAAGGGGCAATCTTAGGATCTTTGCGGGGGGAGAGTATCTGCTCCTCGTTTACTGAAAACATCCAAGTATTCATTGTAAGGCTTTGGAACCACTTGGCACAATTCCATGTTTGAGTCCATACACAAAGTAACGTATGATGGAAGGTGATGCTGTCATGCAGTGTTTCTGGCAGTATGGTGACAGGAACTTGACATCTCCAGAATTCAAATCAATCTGTGGGTTGTGGGCCTTTAGCCAGGGTAGGCCCAAAATGACAGGAAATAATGGTGATGACATTGCATCTAAATGCAGCAGCTCATGATAGTTGGTGGAGGTGATAGTCAGGATTGGTGGTGTCTCCTTAGTTACAAGTCCTGGTTTGATGCAAGACCCATCGGCTAGGAATACGGTGAGTCCTTGTCCTCTTGTTTGTAGCGGGATATGTTGCTGAACTGCAAAGGACAGGTCAGTGAAACAGCTACAAGTTCCCAAATAAATAATTGCGGTCACCGACACGATTCTTCCCGAAAGCTGGAAGGAAACAGGCAGAGCTATGTGAGCTGAGTTGGCAGACAAGGGTGACTGGTTACCTGAAGAAAGGGAAAGAAACTTACGAGGCTTAGCTGGGCAGATGCACACATAGTGACTGGCTTCTGCGCAGTATAGGCAAAAGTTATTCAATTGTGGGCATTGACGTTCTTCCGGAGTTAATGAAGGGTGGATCAGGTCCAGTTGCATAGGTTCGGGTGCCTCTGGAGCGGATGAAGCAGAAGTTCCGGAAACTGGGTTGGGAGGAACAGGAATCCTGAGCAACATCCATACCGGATGGAACTGTTGTGTGGATCTTTCAGATCTGCTTTCACATAGGCGGCAATCAATCTCGATTGAAAGAGTGATTAAAGCGTCTAGAGAGCTTGGCACACAAACCCAAACTAGTTAATCTTTAAGGCCCTCTGAGAGACCCAAACAAAACTGATGATGCAGGGCTGCATCATTCCAACTGGTATCTGCACTCCAGCGTCTGAAATCAGTGACCTAGCTTTTGACCACCCTGCGGCCTTGCTGGAATGCATGTAGAGCTGCCTCGGCAGTGGTGGATCACTGTGGGTCATCATACAGCTGTGACATGGCATCGAAGAATAGTTGTATAGTATTTAGTTGTGCATTATTCTCTTTCAATAATCAGTGGGCCCAGGACTGTGGTTCTCCTTGAAGTAGGGAAATGATGAATCCCACCTTGATGGATTCCAGGGAAAAGGTTCGTGGCTCTAGAGTAAAGTAGAGTTGGCAAGCATGCCTTGCGGAACGCTATGAACTTACATAACATCATTACTGTGGATTTTTGGGAGTTCCTGCTTGAGTAGCAGATGCAGCAGAGGTGGAAGCAAAAGCAGGAATAGTTGCTGGTGTATCCAAGGACTGTACACATTCCTCCAGATGAACATATCCTTCCTGTAGATTCTTAACTGCTTGTATAAGTGCAGCAAGGTGCTGACAGATCTCATCCAATGGAGACGGTCCTTTTGCAGGCTCAGCAGGGCCGTCTTTAGCGCAGGGCAAACGGGGCACTTGCCCTGGGCCCAATCTTTGTTGGGGGGCCCGCGCTAGCCGTGAATTGGGGCCCCGATGACAGCTTTGCAGAGCACACAGAGGACACGGGAGGATGTATTCCTCGCTAGCCAGCTGAGAGGGGGCGGGGCCGGGAGCTCCACTGACGCTCTGACCCCGCTCACGTGAAGCCTGTGTACTCGGAAAAGAGCTTCTGTAGTGAGAGCCAGTGATCGGAGTGCGAGTGTCAATGGAGCCCCCTCCGCCCCCTCTATACTGGCTGGTGAATACAGAGGTCCAGGGGCGGGGCCGGGAGCTCCAATGACACTCCCACTCCGATCACTGACTCTCACTACAGGCGCTCTATTCCGAGTACACAGGCTGCACGTGGGCGGGGTCAGAGCGTCAGTGGAGCTCCAGGCCCCGCCCCTCTCAGCTGGCTAGCGCTGAATACATCCTCCCATGCCCTCTGTGTGCTCTGCAAAGCTGTCATCGGGGCGACCATTCAGGGGTGATGTGGGCTCCCCAACAAAGCATCAGTGGAGCTCCCAGCTGCTTTAGTGACAGCAGAGAGTGGAAGCCACGCCCACAGTCCTGAATGTATGTAGTGAGTTTGGCTGGCCAGGTATGTCCTTACAACCATAAAATACCTGACTGTTTAAACCCTGAGCTGTATTATTTAACTGTAAAGCTGTGCATTGCTGAAAGTTCTCTGACCATCCCCTGTATAATGTCTGCAGTCTCTGATTCATAGTTGCCAACTGTCCCGGATTTCCCGGGACTTACACTCCATTCCCGAATTTTTGGTGTCCCGGGAAATGTCCCGAGAAATCCGGTTTTTGATTTTCGCCGCCGCCCGCCGCTAGAGGTCTGCGGACGGCGGAGACATTGCTAAAAGTTCTCTGACCATCCCCTGTATAATGTCTGCAGTCTCTGATTCATAGTTGCCAACTGTCCCGGATTTCCCGGGACTTACACTCCATTCCCAAATTTTTGGTGTCCCGGGAAATGTCCCGAGAAATCCGGTTTTTGATTTTCGCCGCCGCCCGCCGCTAGAGGTCTGCGGACGGCGGAGACATTGTCTCCGCCGGCCGCCATCTTGAAGAAGCTCAGGAAGACGGCTGGGGGGGGCTAGACGGAGCTCCTCCATCGCCGCCCACCCTCCGCCCGCTCCGCCTCACCCCGCCTACCCCCCACCCCGCTGCCAGTCTGTTATGGAAAGGGGCGGGGGTTTTGCCATGCGGTATTCGACAAGACACCGGCAGACGCCTCTGAGGTAGGGGAGGGGGGGCGCACCGCTGTGGGAATTTGTAAGGGGGAGCTCCACTGGGGACACACCTGATGTAAGGGGAGCTCCACTGGGGACACCTGATGTGAGGGGGAGCTCCACTGGGGACACCTGATGTGAGGGGGGGCTCCGCCAGGGACACCTGATGTGAGGGGGGCTCCGCCAGGGGCACCTGATGTGAGGGGGGGCTCCGCCAGGGACACCTGATGTGAGGGGGGGCTCCGCCAGGGACACCTGATGTGAGGGGGGGCTCCGCCAGGGATACCTGATCTGAGGGGGGCTCCGCCAGGGACACCTGATGTGAGGGGGGCTCCGCCAGGGACACCTGATGTGAGGGGGGGCTCCACCAGGGACACCTGATGTGAGGGGGGGCTCCGCCAGGGACACCTGATGTGAGGGGGGCTCTGCCGGGGACACCTGATGTGAGGGGGGCTCCGCTGGGGACACCTGATGTGAGAGGGGGCTCCGCCAGGGACACCTGGTGTGAGGGGGGGCTCCGCCGGGGACACCTGATGTGCGGGGGGCTCCGCCGGGGACACCTGATGTGAGGGGGGGCTCCGCCAGGGACACCTGGTGTGAGGCGGGGCTCCGCCGGGGACACCTGATGTGAGGGGGGCTCCGCCGGGAACACCTGATGTGAGGGGGGGCTCCGCCGGGGACACCTGGTGTGAGGGGGGCTCCGTCGGGGACACCTGATGTGAGGGGGGCTCCGCCGGGGACACCTGATGTGAGGGGGGCTCCGCCGGGGACACCTGATGTGAGGGGGGGCTCCGCTGGGGACACCTGATGTGAGGGGGGGCTCCGCCGGGGACACCTGATGTGAGGGGGGCTCTGCCGGGGACACCTGATGTGAGGGGGGGCTCTGCCGGGGACACCTGATGTGAGGGGGGGCTCCGCTGGGGGCACCTGATGTGAGGGGGGCTCCGCTGGGGGCACCTGATGTAAGGGGGGGGCTCCGCTGGGGGCACCTGTTGTGAGGGGGGGCTCTGCTAGGGGGCACCTGATGTGAGGGGGGGCTCCGCCGGGGACACCTGATGTGAGGGGGGCTCTGCCGGGGACACCTGATGTGAGGGGGGGCTCTGCCGGGGACACCTGATGTGAGGGGGGGCTCTGCCGGGGACACCTGATGTGAGGGGGGGCTCTGCCGGGGACACCTGATGTGAGGGGGGGCTCTGCCGGGGACACCTGATGTGAGGGGGGCTCCGCTGGGGGCACCTGATGTGAGGGGGGCTCCGCTGGGGGCACCTGATGTAAGGGGGAGCTCCGCTGGGGGCACCTGGTGTGAGGGGGGGCTCTGCTGGGGGCACCTGATGCAAGGACGGACGGCTGGTGGCAGGCGACGTGGCTAGTGACACACTCGGGGCTCCCACTGATTCTGCATTATGGTGAGTTGAATGATTTCATTTTATATTACAATGTAATAATAGAAATAATGCACTTCAATCATCCTGACACCATAACAACCATGGTGCCGGGATGATTGAAGTGCTAACACCAGGTGTTTGGAGTATCTTTATCTGCTGATTGTTAAACTTTCTAGAATACACATATTTTTATTGTGTAGGATCTGGGGCTGCTGTCCCGTCATTTCCCTCTCCCCCTTTCCCTCTCCATCCCTCATTTATCTCAGACTCTAACCACACCCTCTTGAGCCACGCCCATTTAAGCCATGCCCACTATGGCGCGTAGACCACGCCCATTTTTCGCCACATACTGCAGTATGTCCGCAGTATCTGATTGTCTCCTGCAGTATGTCCGCAGTCTCTGGTAATCTCCTGCAGTATGTCCGCAGTCTCTGATTGTCTCCTGCAATATGTCCACAGTCTCTGATTGTCTCCTGCAGTGTGTCCGCAGTCTCTGGTAATCTCCTGCAGTATGTCCGCAGTCTCTGATTGTCTCCTGCAGTATGTCCGCAGTCTCTGAACCTCTCCTGTAGTATGTGTATTAATGTGCCCCTTTACTTGCTCAATTATTTGGGATTGCTCCACTGCTCAGTGAGAGGTAATGATGTGCATGAACCTCTAGCAACCAATCAGCAAACATTAGTGATCTGCTTTAATCTCTAGCAACCAATCAGTAAGTGCTAATGATGTGCTGTAACCCCTAGCAACCAATTAGTGAGCGCTAATAATGTACACTAACCTCTAGCAACCAATCGGCAAGCAGAAATTATGTGTTGTAACCTCTAGAAACCAGCCATTGAGCAGTAATGATAGGCTGTAACCTCTGGCAAACAATTGCAATCGCTGCGTGATCTGCTGCAGTAAACTGATTTTGAGTCTACCTTCTATTTTTTGTATGTCTCAGAATGGAGGGGGGGCCCAAGAAAATGTTTTCCCAGGGCCCAATCAAAATTAAAGACGGCCCTGAGGCTCAGACATGGCTGTTTGGTACTGTCATATACTTGATCGGTGAGCCTGGCGTGTAGAGGAGGGCCTCTTGTACAGCTCCGATTCGGGGGCCACTGATAGTGAGGCAGCAGCCACAGGAGCACGGTGACGTAGGAATGCCTGTAATCAGTCCAGTAGGCAGCAGTCAGCAGGTGGATGTGGCAGCAAGCAGGCTAGTAGTAGAAGAGCTTTAACCCCTTCCCGCCGAGCGTACGCAGATCTGCGTACTCGGCTTTCCAGGGTTATACCGGGATGACGCCCGCAGCTGCAGGCATCATCCCGGGACCGTTGTTTACAGCGGGCGACCGGCTATCCGAGTATAACAACCGATGCAGCTTAAAGCCGCTCAGCTGTTATACTGGAGGAGCGGGAGGGGACGTCCCCCCCTCCTGCCACCTCCCGCCGCACTTACCGGGCCTGGCACGGGAGGCCCGGTGACCAATCGGCTGCCTCCGGCAGCTGGGGGCGGGCTGGAACAAAGCCAATAGCGCCGGTTTTAAAAAAAATACACAGTATTCAGAATCGACATTTTTGGCGATCTGAATACTTTGAAGTGCAAAGGAGGGATCGGGGGTCTTTTAGACCCCCGATCCCTCCATAAAGAGTACCTGTCACCACCTATTACTGTCACAAGGGATGTTTACATCCCTTGTGACAGCAATAAAAGTCATCAAAATTTTTTTTTTTTAAACACAGTTTATAAAAATAAAT
Organism: Aquarana catesbeiana; assembly: GCF_042186555.1. Taxonomy (NCBI): domain Eukaryota; kingdom Metazoa; phylum Chordata; class Amphibia; order Anura; family Ranidae; genus Aquarana; species Aquarana catesbeiana. The sequence continues at coordinate 949,586,230 of NC_133324.1, read as the reverse complement.
AAAATAAATAAGAAAAAAAAAAATTTAAAGCGCCCCCATCCCCACGAGCTCGCACAGCAAAGAAAAACGCATACGGAAGTCACGCGCGCATATGTAAACGGTGTTCAAATCACAAATGTGAGGTATCGCCGCGATCGTCAGAGCAAGAGCAATAATTCTAGCCCTAGACCTGCTCTGTAACTCTAACCTGGTAACCGTAAAAAAATTTAAAGCGTCACCTATGGAAATTCTTAGGTACCGTAGTTTGTTGCCATTCCACGAGTGCGTGCAATTATAAAGCGTGACATGTTTGGTATCTATTTACTTGGCGTAACATCATCTTTCACATTGTACAAAAAAATTGGGGTAACTTTACTGTTTGAATTTTTTAAAATTCATGAAAGTGTCCCTTTTGCCAAAAATTTGCGTTTAAAACACTGCTGCACAAATACCGTGTGATATAAAATATTGCAACAAACTCCATTTTATTCTCTAGATTCTCTGCTAAAAATATATATATAATTTTTGGGGGTTCTAAGTAATTTTCTAGCAAAAAATATGGATTTTAACTAGCAACAGCAAATTTCAAAAATAGGCGTAGTCGTGAAAGGGTTAAACCCTATGATTGGTTATAACAGTGATGTTATAAGCAATCCTTTTTATCAATGGCATCAATTCATAGCCATTATGTACTATTGGGACAGTTGTGATTGGCCACAGCTATCACATGGTACAGTGCACTGTGATTGGCTGTCTGTACCCTGTGATCACTGTGACCAATCACAAAGATCAAAAGAATAGTACACAATCTATATGCAAAAAGAGAATAGTCAGTGTTCAGATCTTCATAAAACCCCATTGTTCTTAGTGATGTCATAAGCAAAAAAGTACTAGTAATTGTATATACAGTGGAGGCGGAAAGTATTCAGACCCCCTTAAATTTTTCACTCTTTGTTATATTGCAGCCATTTGCTAAAATCATTTAAGTTCTTTTTTTTTCCTCATTAATGTACACACAGCACCCCATATTGACAGAAAAACACAGAATTGTTGACATTTTTGCAGATTTATTAAAAAAGAAAAACTGAAATATCACATGGTCCTAAGTATTCAGACCCTTTGCTCAGTATTTAGTAGAAGCCCCCTTTTGATCTAATACAGCCATGAGTCTTTTTGGGAAAGATGCAACAAGTTTTTCACACCTGGATTTGGGGATCCTCTGCCATTCCTCCTTGCAGATCCTCTCCAGTTCTGTCAGGTTGGATGGTAAACGTTGGTGGACGGCCATTTTTAGGTCTCTCCAGAGAAGCTCAATTGGGTTTAAGTCAGGGCTCTGGCTGGGCCATTCAAGAACAGTCACTGTGAAGCCACTCCTTCGGAGAGTTGTTGTGAAGTCACTCCTTCGTTATTTTAGCTGTGTGCTTAGGGTCATTGTCTTGTTGGAAGGTAAACCTTCGGCCCAGTCTGAGGTCCTGAGCACTCTGGAGAAGGTTTTCATCCAGGATATCCCTGTACTTGGCCGCATTAATCTTTCCCTCGATTGCGACCAGTCATTCTGTCCCTGCAGCTGAAAAACACCCCCACAGCATGATGCTGCCACCACCATGCTTCACTGTTGGGACTGTATTGGACAGGTGATGAGCAGTGCCTGGTTTTCTCCACACATACCGCTTAGAATTAAGGCCAAAAAGTTCTATCTTGGTCTCATCAGACCAGAGAATCTTTGTTAGGTACCTGGTAGTTGAGCCTGACTGGTAGAAGGAGACCTCTCTTAAACGCTGGTTCAGGAGCCACTGGAAGTGGGAACAGTGGTCTCTTGAGCACAGTGGGTAGGAGGGCCTGATGCAGGTTCCAGCAGAAGCAGATGTTGGTTCTGGAAGGACGTCCCTCAGGGATGGCTGCACTGCGGATGCAGGCAGGCTGATGCAGGCCGGAAGGCAGGCAGGTAGCTGAGAAGGCAGTGGCAGGATGCTTGGCAGCAGGCTGGAAGCAGCGTCACAGGACACAGGCAAAGCAGAGTCAGACAGTCCGTTCAGCAGGAGATCAGGCAGGTATAAGCACAAGGGATGATCCAAGAATAGTCAGGCAGGCAGGAGTTCGGCAACAGGTTAACAAGATAAGCAAGGTCAGGCAAGCCGGGTCGGATAGGAGACTGGAGAATGGTCAGACGTAGCCGGGTCACTAGCAATACAACAACAGGCAGGATACAGAAACTCAGGTGCAGAGCTGCAGACGAATAGCACCTGACAGAAGCGTCTGTCATTCTTTTAAAGGGCCCTTGGCGCCAAAACAGCGCTAGCGCGAACGGGCGCGCGCACGTACAGCGGGAGCGCTCCGGCGCCCCCTGGTGGGGAATTGAGCAGAATTGTCCTGGAAAGGCCCCTCGTGCACCTGCGTGCACGCATATTTGCCTGATGGCCACTGATATGCCCCTGACAATCTTATTTCTCACCATCTTGGAGTTCTTTAGGTATTTGAAAACTCCATGCGAGCTTTCATGTGTCTTGCACTGAGGAGAGGCTTCCGTCGGGCCACTCTGCCATAAAGCCCTGACTGATGGAGGACTGCAGTGATGGTTGACTTTCTACAACTTTCTCCCATCTCCCGACTGCATCTCTGGAGCTCAGCCACAGTGATCTTTGGGTTCTTCTTTACCTCTCTCACCAAGACTCTTCTCCCCCGATAGCTTAGTTTGGCCAGCTCTAGGAAGGGTTCTGGTCGTCCCAAACGTCTTCCATTCATGGATTATGGAGGCCACTGTGCTCTTAGGAACCTTAAGTGCAGCAGAAATTTTTTCATAACCTTGGCCAGATCTGTGCCTTGCCACAATTCTGTCTCTGAGCTCTTCAGGCAGTTCCTTTGACCTCATGATTCTCATTTGCTCTGACATGCACTGTGAGCTGTAAGGTCTTATATAGACAGGTGTGTGGCTTTCCTAATCAAGTCCAATAGGTATAATCAAACCCAGCTGGACTCAAATGAAGGCGTAGAACCATCTCAAGGATGATCAGAAGAAATGGACAGCACCTGAGTTAAATATATGAGTGTCACAGCAAAGGGTCTGAATACTTAGGACCATGTGATATTTCAGTTTTTCATTTTTAATAAATCTGCAAAAATTCTGTGTTTTTCTGTCAATATGGGGTGCTGTGTGTACATTAGTGAGGAAAAAAATGAACTTAAATTATTTTAGTAAATGGCTGCAATATAACAAAGAGTGAAAAATTTAAGGGGGTCTGAATACTTTCCGTCCCCACTGTATATAAATTAAATGATTGTTCTGGGTCTAGATTCACTTGAACTTTTTTTTTTTTTTTTTTTAGGTATATGTGATATCTCACCTTTGTTACTTTGTTATTTCTATTGTCTGTTTTCAGCATCTGGCCCACCCTCACCCTCACCTGCTACCCCCGCTCTTGTGAGGCTGATCTCCCTGCAGAATGCGGACGGATCCTGGAACCTGACCCCCCAAATCTCTGCTGTCCTGGGAATATCTGAGACAAATATAAAGACCGGGAACCCCGACCAGGTATTGTGTTACTGACCATATCTGCAATATTTTATATTTACCTGAGAAAATAATTTTTAATTACATACACATACACTATATTCTCAAAAGTATTGGGACGCCTGCCTTTACACGCACATGAACTTTAATGGCATCCCAGTCTTAGTCCATAGGGTTCAATATTGAGTTGGCCCACCCTTTGCAGCTATAACAGCTTCAAATCTTCTCGGAAGGCCGTCCACAAGGTTTAGGAGTGTGTCTATGGGAATGTTTGACCATTCTTGCAGAAGCGCATTTGTGAGGTCAAGCACTGATGTGGATGAGAAGGCCTGGCTCGAAGTCTCCGCTCTTATCCATTCCAAAGGTGTTCTGTCGGGTTGAGTTCAGGCCAGTCAAGTTCCTCCACCCCAAACTTGTTCATCCATGTCTTTATGGACCTTGCTTTGTGCACTGGTCCAAATCATTTGGTGGAGGGGGGATTATGGTGTGGGGTTGTTCTTCAGGGGTTGGGATTGGCCCCTTAGTTCCAGTGAAGGGAACTCTTAAGGCATCAGCATACCAAGACATTTTGGACAATTTCATGCTTCCAACTTTGTGGGAACAGTTTGGGGATGGCCCCTTCCTGTTCCAACATGACTGAGCACCAGTGCACAAAGCAAGGTCCATAAAGACATGGATGAGTGAGTTTCGGGTGGAGGAACTTGACTGGCCTGCACAGAGTCCTGACCTCAATACCTTTGGGATGAATTAGAGCGGAGACTGCGAGTCAGGCCTTCTTGTCCAACATCAATGCCTGACCTCACAAATGCTCTTCTGGAAGGACGGTCAAACATTCCCATAGACACACTCCTAAACCTTGTGGACGGCCTTCCCAGAAGAGTTGAAGCTGTTATAGTTGCAAAGGGAGGGCCAACTCAATATTAAACCCTACGGACTAAGACTGGGATGCCATTAAAGTTAATGTGCGTGTAAAGGCAGGCGTCCCAATACTTCTGACAATATTGTGTATCTACATGTGGTATATGATGGTTGACTCGTGGCCTCCAAAACAGAAATCGGTGCCTGTTGGCTGATATCTGGTCAAGAGCTGTGCAGGAATCTAGAACCCAGAATTATACAGATATGTAACATTTCAGGTCTTATATAATGAACTCCTCCTTCCCTCCTCTGCAGAACGTGGAGGTGTCGGTGTGGGTGACGGTCCTGGCGGTGATTTGGCTTCACTCCACCTGTGTGGATCAGAGAGAGGAGTGGGAGCTGCTGGAGGGGAAGGCCGTCTCCTGGGTCAGGGCTAAAGCAGGTAAGTGCTGAGTGTAATCTGGAGTACTCTCACCGACCAATCAGAATCCTTTCACTAATATGACTCCCATACTGATTTTTTTCAACAATTACATCACTTTGATTGATCTCCCCATCTAGATAATTATGCTGTGTTTTTTTTTTTTGTTACAAAATGGCTTTTGTTTCTGAAATTTCAGTGGGCACAGTTTTGATGTAAATGGTTTTTCATAACCCCTGAGTAATGGCGGCAATCTGCGATTTTTTTATCGGGACTGCAACATTATGGCGGACACATCAGACAATTTTGACATATTTTTGGGACCATTGGCATTAATACAGCGATCAGTGCTATAAAAATGCATTGATTACTGTAAAAATGTCAGTGAAGGGGTTAACACTAGGGGGCGATCAAGGGGTTAATAGTGTTCCCTGTTTGTGTTTCTAACTGAAGGGGGGGAGGGGACTGTGTAGGGGAAGAGATAGATCGCTGTTCATACTTTGTATGAACAGGCGATCTGTCACTTCTCCCCTCAGAGAACCGGAAACTGTGCGTTTACACACAAAGATCCCGGTTCTCCGTGTCTCAGCGGCGATTGCGGTAGCCCGGCGGTGATCGTGGCCCCCGGGCACTCGCATCGGCCCCCGGGGGTGTGCAGGGGGCGCCCCTAGTGGCCACAGGGCGAAGTGACGTAACATAACGTCGCTTCGCCCAGCCGTGCCATTCTGCCGCAGTAAAACAGCAGCGGCTGGTCGGCAAGTGGTTAAATAGAGCAGGCATCACCAAATGGCAGACCCATCCAGACCGCAGCCACGCCAAATACACGTCTGAGTGTCCTCTAAGCCTGGCCGCCCTTCCAGGCAGCTCTCCTGCCGGCTCGCCGCTGTCATCCTCGAGGAAGGGCAAAAGATTGTAGGAGTGGCAGGTCTGAATAGTGGGAGGGACTTTTTAAATTAAGAAGTGGGTGATTGGTTGCTAAGCCAAGGGGCGGTTCAAGCAACCATTCACCTGCCTTTACCATGAAATGTCCTGCCCATTATTTAGACCTTTCGCGCCTACAATCTTTTGCCATTCCTCAACGCAGTGTTACATAGTTACATAGTAGGCTCGGTCGAAAAAAGACACAAGTCCATCAAGTCCAACCTATGTGTGTGATTATGTGTCAGTATTACATTGTATATCCCTGTATGTTGCGGTCATTCAGGTGCTTATCTAATAGTTTCTTGAAACTATCGATGCTCCCCGCTGAGACCACCGCCTGTGGAAGGGAATTCCACATCCTTGCTGCTCTTACAGTAAAGAACCCTCTACGTAGTTTAAGGTGTTAATTTAGTGGACTAAAACATTTTAGTCGACTAAATGAATATCATTTTAGTCGACTAAGATACAACTAAAACTAAAACAAATGAGATGACTAAAATACTACTAAATCTAAAATGCCATTTTAGTCAAAAGACTTATGCCCTGTACACACGATCGGACATGGATCGGACACTCCGACAACAAAATCCATGTTTTTTTGTTGGCTCAAACTTGTCTTGCATACACACGGGTCGCACAAATTCGGTCGGAAATTCCGAACGTCAAGAACGCGGTGACGTACAACAGGTACGACGAGCCGAGAAAAATGAAGTTCAATAGCCAGTGCGGCTCTTTCTGCTTGATTCCGAGCATGCGTGGCACTTTGTGCATCGGAATTGTCTTACACAGGATCGGAATTTACGCAGACGGATTTTGTTGTCGGAAAATTTTATAGCCTGCTCTCAAACTTGGTGTGTCGGAAATTCCGATGGAAAAAGTCCGATGGAGCCCACACACGGTCTTAATTTTTGACAACAAGCCCTGATCGCACATTTTCCATCGGAAAGTCCGACCGTGTGTACGGGGTATAAGACTAAAACTAAATAGAAATTTGACTTCAAAATGAACACTGGTCTGTAGTGCATGTTCATACCTCAATACCATAATAAATAATGTAGCGGCCACCTACTTAGGTGTGTGCTAAAAGGTTAGAGATGTTTAGAGTTAAAGTGGTGTTCCGGCCGAAATTATTCTTTTTAAATAAAAATACCCCTATAATACACAAGCTTAATGTAATCTAGTAAAGTTAGTCTGTAAACTAAGGTCTGCTTTGTTAGTTTATAGCAGTAGTTTGTTATTTTATAAACTTACAGCAGGCCGTGGCCATCTTAAGTGTGGGCATCTGAAGCCAGACTGTATTTCTTCCTGGATCTCATCCTTGCAGATCTCGCACATGCTCAGTGCAGCACAAGCAGTGTAATAGGTTTCAGGTCAGGTTTCCATAGCAACGGCAGTGTCAGAGGAAGTTGCCGCCCCTTCCCAGAAGGCATTGCAAACAGGAAATGATGCGATGTGCCGCGGCCAGGGAGGAGGAAGTGAAAAATGAATACAGCAGATATACAGTAAGTGCTGAGAAAAAAAAGAAAAAAATATCCAATTCGTTTACAGTGCACAGTTTAGTGAGGGATGCTGAAGAGTTGTAAAAGTTGATGGAACTCCACTTTAAGTGTAAATTTCAGGCATTACCCTCTTTGGTTTAAGCCTGGCTGGTTTTGATTTATTGGGGAGGAATGATAGAGTAAAACGGGGGGGTGGGGGGGTGGGTGTGACCACTTGCATTCTGCTAAAATGACGCCTTGTTTGACCAGTGAGAGGTGCTGGAGGACGGATTGATTTGATACAGGATGTAGTTAGTGGTATGGGTCACCCTTAGCCTATCATTAATTTGTATGGGCAGGGGCTAGCAGGTCTATATAACTGTGGGTCACATGCTTCCTGGCATGCTTGCTGATGGGAAGAGGACAGCAAAGGAGTACAGAATGTAGAAGCTGGTGCAGCTTCAGAACTCTCCCCTCTGGGGAGAGGAACCTGCCTTAACAGGAGGAGAGATGGAGGAAACAACGGTGGGAATCTGCAATATCTAAAAGCAGAGGCTGCTACCCCCAATAGAGGAAAAGAATTGGGAGAGGACCTTCTTTTGGCAAACATGGATGGTCGCTCAGATGTACACATGAGTACATACCCAGAGAAGCAGTTATCTTCATAGGCTGAGGGTGCTGAGGATCACCTGTGGGAATTCCTAACAGCCGGTCTGGGAACTCTATTCTGAGTATTGTTCTTGGGACTTAAGTTGAAGATTCTGTGCGGTTGGGAAGTAGTGGTAAACAGGAGGGAGAAGATTTGCAGACCATTACAGGAACCAAGTGAATAAGGCAGCTCATATTTCTAGAAGATTTGTTTCATATTCTTTCTGCAATTTGCTAATGGAAGGAATAAAGTTCTTGTTCTTTGTTTAAGACTGGTCGCGGTGTGATCAATGCAGGGAAGTGGGGGGTAATGGAACCAACTGGCGGAAAGGAACGAACTACCCAGCAGCTCCTACGGGGGTGGTGCACTTGAATAACATATTAGATTTTTCACTCCAGCAGTATATAATGAGTTTGGAAATTGTAGAGAAAGGTTAACTAATGCAATACAAATTAATTACACCTATTAGGTTTTAGACGACTAAAATGAGTTTTAGTCGACTAAAATGTACTGGAGATTTTAGTCAACTAAATACGACTAAAACAACTGCAGAAGACTAAAATGGGACTAAAATGCCATTTTAGTCCTAAGACTAAGACTAAATTGAAATTTGCTGCCAAAATTAACACTGCCTCAACGAAGACAGCAGCAGCGGTGACCCGGCGGGCCAGGAGGGCGGGTGGGCCTGGAGGACACTCTGCCATCCCACTAACTATTCAGACATGCCGTGCCTCCAACCCTGTGTGTGAGGTAGGACCGTAACCGGGTGATTGATGTGATGTGAAGGGGACTGTGGTATGTAGGGAGCACTGTAAGGAATGGGACAGAAGTCTGCGATATGAAGGAAGGACTGCAGTGTGGAAGGGAGGACTCTGATGGAATGGGGGGGTGTGTGGTGTAAGAGGAAAAGGGGTGGTAATGTGAAGGGTGCACCGATGTAGGGTGGGGGGGCTAGCCTTGTCTGATTTGGGGTGTATAATAATAGGGAGCGCTGTGAACTTAATAGATTGTACTAAATTTTGTGCATATACAGATAAAGTGCATGGTGCTTAGCTAAATAATAATTAATGATTAATTACTGATTCATTGCTAAAATAACAGTGATTTTAAATATTTAATCAAAAAACAATAGTCCATAAATGTATCTCACAGCGCCCCCTATTATTATACACCCCAAATGAGAAAACAATTGTTTTCTATGTGCCCTGTTCACACACTGCATTTTTTGGCAACTCACCGGAGTTTTACCTGAAGGCTCCACAGTGTGTTTCTTTCTATGCATCGCAACTGAGCTGTGGGGCATAAAAATGAATAAATTGTAGTTTTTTAGTAGCGTTGCAAGAAAAAAAAAAAGGGCACAGTGCAACACACTTAAATGCGCATTGCACTGCCACTTTCTGGACCACACACTAACCGGTGCCCACACAGTAGAACCCTGCATTTTACCATGAGGACCAGGGTGATCAGGCCCTAAAGGGTTGGGGGTACTGTGATGGGTACAGGAGGCTGTGATGTGAGAAAATCGGACCTGTGCTTCCACTCATACGCTGATGACACTCGACTCTACTTTCGCATCACCGGGCAAAAAGACCAAATATCAGAGACTAGAAAAATGCCTGACATTGATAGATGACTGTATGACCATGAGCTCCCTCAAACTCAATGGATCCAAAAACAGAGCTTCTTCTCCTCCACGCAAACCGAAATACAAAAACTAAGACCCCATGGACACCACCCACCATCCTCAGACAGACTGTCTCCCCAAGCACCAAAGCCAAAAGTCTCAGAGTCATCTTTGACTCAGGGATGTCGATGGATGCACAAATAGGATCAGTAGTCAGCGGATCTCACCATCTTCTCCGCCTGCTACGTAGACTCATCCCCTTCATTCCAGAAGAGGAGAAAGCAGCAGTAGTTGGAACAATCAGCAATTCCCTGACTCTACTACGCAAACTCCCTCTACATAGGACTACCTAAATACCAGATTGCACGCCTACAAGTCATTCAAAACGCGGCAGCAAGACTGGTAACAGGAAAAATACCCTGGGAATCCATCTCCCCATCCCTGAGGACCCTACATTGGCTAACCGTAAAGGATCGGATCACATTCAAGACCCCCTGCCTCACCCACAAATACACACAAGGAAACGCTCCTCAATTCCTATGCAAGAAAATAAAACACTACACACCCAATCGAAGTCTCCGATCAACTAACCAAAACCTCCTCCTCATTCCAAAGTCCCGCTACAAATCAAACTGAGAATGAAGATTCGCAGTCCGAGGACCATGGCTATGGAAAGCTCTACCCAATAACATCCGCATGGAAGAAAACCATCGGGCCTTCAGAAAAAAAGTCAAGACCTTACTCTTCTAAGAAGCAGGACAACACAGGACGGATCTAGTGCCTTGAGGTGATTCAGTTCACATTTGTAGCGCTATACAAGTCATTCATTCAAGATTGTAAATCATAGCACAAACAGAAGGCTTGGACCTCCGCTGGAAGAAAGTTCTATTGATCGGACCTCTGAGAATTTTAATTCAGTACCCCTGAAATAGAGTATTGACCACTTCAGCCCTGGAAGGATTTACTCCCTTCCTGACCAGACCATTTTTTACGATTCGGCACTGTATCGTTTTAGCTGAAAACTGCACTCTAACGAAATTGACGTCCTTTTTTTCCCACAAATAGAGCTTTCTTTTGGTGGGATTTGATCACCTGTGCGGTTATAATTTATTGTGCTATAAACAAAAAAAGAGCGACAATTAAAAAAAAAAAAAAAAAAACAATATTTTTTTTACTTTTTGCTATAATAAATAGCCCCCCCAAAAAAAAAAAAAAAAAAAAAAAAAATATATATATATATATATATATATATATATATATATATATATATATATATATATATATATATATATATAAAAATTACTTCCACAGTTTAGGCCGATTTTGTATTCTTCTACATATTTTTGGTAAAAAAAAAAAAAAAATCGCAATAAATGTATATTGATTGGTTTACGCAAAAGTTATAGTGTCTACAAAATAGGGGATAGTTTTATGGCATTTTTATTATTCATTTTTTCTTTTACCAGTAATGGTGGTGATCAGCTTTTTTTTTTTTTTTTTTCCTGACTGCGACATTGTGGCGGACAGATCGGACACTTTTGACACTATTTTGGGACCATTGTCATTTATACAGCGGTCAGAGCTAAAAATAGTCACTGATTACTGTATAAATGTCACTGGCAGGGAAGGGGTTAAACAGTAGGGGGCGATCAAGGGGTTAAATGTGTTCCCTGGATGTGTTCTAACTGTAGAACGTAAATTGGCGTGCGGCGGTTGGTATGTGGTTAATCTATGGGGCAGAAGAGGTTTAATGTTGATAAATGTAAAGTTATGCACTTGGGGGCTAAGAATATGCATCATACATACTAGGGAGAGTAATGTTATAACATTTTGGAAACAGATAATTTTTCTCCTTCACTGATGTGCACTGACAGGTTGCAGTGATGGGCAATGATAGGCTTCATTGATGGTCACTGATAGGCTGCACTGATGGGCAGTGATGAGGTGGCACTTTTGGGCACTGATGGGCACTGATAGGCTGCACTGATGGGCACTGATAGGCAGCAGTGATGACCCTGATGAGGCTGCACTGATAGGTGGCACTAATGGACACTGATAGGCTGCACTGATGAGTAGGCACTGGCAAGCCCTGATGAGGCTGCACTGATAGGCAGCACTAATAGGTGACACTGATAGGCTGCACTGATAGGTGGCACTGTCAGGCACTCATGGGCTGCACTAATGGGCACTGATGGGTGACACTGATGAGAAGGCACTGGTGGGCCCTGATGAGGCTGTATTAAAGGCGGCACTGATAGGTGACACTGATGAGCACTAATTGGCAGCTCTGATGGAACTGCACTGATAATCAGGACACTGATAATCAGTCTGATTATCAGTGTACATGTCCCTTTTAGAGAAGCCAGCTATTGGTAACCGGCTTCTTTTTACAACCAAGATCAGCTTTGATTGGACACAGCTGATCATGTGGTAAAGAGCCACTGATTGGCTTTTTACCTCAATCTGTGATCAGCAGCGTCCTCCGGACACTGATCACAGAGCGCGCCAACCGCACTCTGCAGTGGGCACGTGGCAAGCTTGATCACAGGAAGGCCGTCATTCTGCTATATTGAAGTCGGCAGGGGTGTACCTAGGGCATTTGCCACCCGGGGCAGATCCTAAATCTGGCACCCCCCCCCCACTGATCATGCCTGTACTCACTCAGCCCCCTCATACCTGTACGCACTCAGCCCCCTCATACCTGTACGCACTCAGCCCCCCTCTTACCTGTACGCACTCAGCCCCCCTCTTACCTGTACACACCCAGCCCACCCACCTGTACACACTCAGCCCCCTCATACCTGTACGCACTCAGCCCCCTCATACCTGTACGCACTCAGCCCCCTCATACCTGTGCGCACTCGGCCCCCCTCATACCTGTGCGCACTCAGCCCCCCTCTTACCTGTACGCACTCAGCCCCCCTCTTACCTGTATGCACTCAGCCTCCTCGTACCTGCACACTCAGCCCCCCTCTTACCTGTACGCACCCAGCCCACCCACCTGTACGCACTCAGCCCCCTCATACCTGTACGCACTCGGCCCCCCTCATACCTGTACGCACTCGGCCCCCCTCATACCTGTACGCACTCGGCCCCCCTCATACCTGTACGCACTTGGCCCCCCTCATACCTGTACGCACTCGGCCCCCCTCATACCTGTACGCACTCGGCCCCCCTCATACCTGTGCGCACTCGGCCCCCCTCATACCTGTGCGCACTCGGCCCCCCTCATACCTGTACGCACTCAGCTCCCCCCCCTCCCCTCACACCTGTACATAATCAGCTGTGCCCCCACACACATCTATAAACACACACAGCTCTGCCCCACCCCCCCTGTACACAAACGGCCTCCTCCCTTGTACTCACAGCCCCCACTTGCAAGGTGGTCTTGCTTGTCCCAGGTCTTGATTCCACATGTCCCTGTGCAAATAAATTGCTGGCAGCACAAACGAGGGGCGCACATACATGAAGCAACCAGAGGTGGCAGTATAGAGCCCGATATGAGCTCAGTGACACTGAACAACAGATGCTGCACAGTGCACCCTCGCACTAACACAGAGAGCCAGCACAGCTACAGAACACCTCCTGCACCAGCCACTGCCTTGTCCCGGCTCTGATAGCCGACCTGACACGCCCCCCCCAATGTGTGGAACATGGGGCGGACCGCCCACCCCCTGCCCCCCCCATAGGTACAGCACTGGCGGTCGGCAAGTGGTTAATAATAGCATGCAAGGCCAAGCTGCGATTTCCAAAGCGAGCAAAGTCCTTTCTTGTATTAGGAGAGGTATGGACTCCAGAGAGAGAGATCTTATTTTGTACAAATCATTAGTAAGACCTCATCTGGAATATGCAGTTCAGTTTTAGGCTCCAGTCTATAAAAAGGATATCGGGGAACTGGAGAAAGTGTAGAGAAGGGCAACCAAACTGATAAGAGGCATGGAGGAGCTCAGCTATGAGGAAAGATTAGAAGAACTGAATTTATTCTCCCTTGAGAAGAAAAGATTAAGGGAGGATATGATCAACATAGACTCCCTCCAGAGGTGGTTCTGGCCAGCTCAGTTGCCTGGATTCTTTCTTAAATATACATAATATAACTGCATACTTTCCAACAGTCCCGATTTTTCCCGGGACAATCCCGATTTTGGGACCCTCATCGCGATCGGAGCTCGTCCCGATTAATTTACCGGGATTTTGCCTTTGTCCCAGGAAAATCGGTAATGTTGTAGGAAAAAATGGCCGGTGAGCTACAAAAAAGATGGCCGCCGCCGCCGTCATGAGGATTATTTCCCCTTGTGTTCAGTGGAGAGGGGAGGGGCAGCCAATCTGCTTCTCCCCTCTCCACTGAACACACACGAGAAAGCTGGGAACTGTAGCTGCTGTGCGACACAGACCACTCTGTAAGAAGGGCTCCGCTGCTGCTGCCAGGGACACTGAAGTAAGGTGGGCTCTGTTGCTGGGGGACACAGATCGCTCTGTAAGGAGGGCTCCACTGCTGCCAGCTGCTGGGGACACTGAAGTAAGGTGGGCTCTGTTGCTGGGGGACACAGATTGCTCTGTAAGGAGGGCTCCACTGCTGCCAGCTGCTGGAGACACTGAAGTAAGGTGGGCTCTGTTGCTGGGGGACACAAATCGCTCTGTAAAGAGGGCTCCACTGCTGCCAGCTGCTGGGGACACTGAAGTAAGGAGGGCTCTGTTGCTGGGAGACACAGATCTGTAAAGAGGGCTCCGGTGCTGGGGGACACCAGATGTAAAGGAGGGCTCCGCTGCTGGGGGGACACCAGATGTAAAGGAGGGCTCCGCTGCTGGGGGACACCAGATGTAAAGGAGGGCTCCGCTGCTGGGGGACACCAGATGTAAAGGAGGGCTCCGCTGCTGGGGGACACCAGATGTAAAGGAGGGCTCCGCTGCTGGGGGACACCAGATGTAAAGGAGGGCTCTGCTTCTGGGGGCACCTGATGTAAAGGAGGGCTCCGCTGCTGGGGGACACCAGATGTAAAGGAGGGCTCCGCTGCTGGGGGACACCAGATGTAAAGGAGGGCTCTGCTTCTGGGGACACCAGATGTAAAGGAGGGCTCCGCTGCTGGGGGACACCAGATGTAAAGGAGGGCTCCGCTGCTGGGGGACACCAGATGTAAAGGAGGGCTCCGCTGCTGGGGGACACAAGATGTAAAGGAGGGCTCCGCTGCCAGGGACACCAGATGTAAAGGAGGGCTCTGCTTCTGGGGGCACCTGATGTAAGGAGGGACTCTGCTGGGGGCACCTGATGTAAGGACAGATTCTGCTGGGGGCACCTGATGTAAGGACAGATTCTGCTGGGGGCACCTGATGCAAGGACAGATTCTGCTGGGGGCACCTGATGCAAGGACGGACTCTGCTGGGGGTACCTGATGGCGTCTGGTGGCAGGCGATATGGCAGGTGACACGCTCAGGGTTCCCACTGATTATGCATTATGGTGAGTTGAATGATTTCATTTTATATTACAATGTAATAATAGTAATAATGCGCTTCAATCATCCTGACACCACAACAACCATGGTGCTGGGATGATTGAAGCACAAACACCTGGTGTTTGGATTATCTTGCGGATTACACATTTCTATTTTGGTGTAGGATCTGGGCCTGCTGTCCCTCCATCCTTCTTTTCTTCCTTCTCTCTCCTTCCCTCCTTCTTTCCTTCTTTCTCTCTCCCTCCCTCCCTCTTTTCCCCTTTCTTTCTCCATCTCTCATTCATCTCAGACTCTAACCACACCCCCATTTGAACCACGCCCATATACGCCACGCCGACTATTTCACATAAACCACGCCAATTTTTTTTTTTTTGGGGGGGAACTGTGATGTAAAGGGGGTTTGTATCGTAAATGGGAGCTGTACTGTAAAGAGGGGACGGTAATGTAAAGAGGAGCACTGTGATGTAAAGGGGGGGACTGCGATGTAAAGTGGGCTTTGATATAAAGAGGAGTACTGTGATGTAAACGGGGGGGACTGTGATGCAAAGGGGTGTATAAAGTGAAGGGGCTCTGTGATGTAATGGGGGCTGTGATGTAATGGGGGGGCTGCAATATAACTGGGGGACTGCAGTGTAAAGGGGTGTTATAATGTAAATGGGAGCTGCTTTGTAAAGAGGGGACTATAATGTAAAGAGAAGCACTGATGATGTAAAGGGGGGGGGGCTGTGATGTAGAGACAAGCCGCTAATGCCGTGTACACAAGAACGGACTTTCCAGCAAAAAAGGTCTGACAGAATCATTCCGCCGGACATTCCGATCGTGTGTGGGCTTCATCTGACTTTTTCTTTCGAAAATTCTGATGGACCTAGAAATAGAACATGTTTCAAATCTTTCCGACGGAATCAGTTCCTATCGGGAAAATCCGCTCGTCTGTATGCTGTTCCGACGGACCAAAAACGACGCAAGGGCAGATATTGGCTACTGGCTATTGAACTTCCTTTTTCTAGTCCCGTCGTACGTCAGCGCGTTCTAAACGATCGGACTTTGTGTGATCGTGTGTAGGCAAGTCCGTTTCAGCGGAACTCCGTCGGAAAGACCGTTGGAGTCTATTCTGGCGGAAAGTCCGGTCGTGTGTACGCGGCATAAGAAGTAAAGGGGGCTCTGTGATGTAAAGAGGGGACGGTGATGTGATGTGAGAGGGGTTGTGATGTGAAGGATCTGAGTCACAGAACAAATATGAGATTTGGACCTCTGCTGGAAGAATATTTTACTGATTGGACCTCCCTGAATTTGAATTCATTACCCCTACACTAGAGGATGCACAGGAGTACCTAAAAGGGGAGACCGCTGTAAAGCATCCTCCCATCCCCCTATCTGAGCTGTCTGACTGTTTATGCACAACGACTGAAGGGCAAGTGGGTAATAAATAAAATGCTGTATTACATTGTGTCTTTATATCTGCCCAGAGTTCAGCTCGGTGATTCTGAAAAGATGAATCCCAGATTGGTAATTTATCCCCCATTATTCTGCATGTGGAATAAATAAAAGTGACATTTGATGTGTCCTCAGGTTCCTCTCTGGGGGAATTTGTCAGAGTCGGGAACGAGCTGCTGAAATCCTCCGTGGACCCCAAAGTGTTCGGCCTGTAAGAGGAGACGTCTGGAGGAACCAAGATGGCGGAAGGATTCTCCTGATGGATTCTGGAATCTTCCTGGAATGACGCTGCATCTCTTTTTTTACCTAACCAGTTTTGTGCCTTTGTACTCCGCTCCTGTATCTGTGAGCAATACCAAAGATAGATGTGTCAAGTTTACAATTTAGCGAATAATAACGGTTTGCACTATTTACATGTCTTTGTTCTTTACTATTCTGCATAGTCTGCAATGTTCAGAGAAGTACTTTTCTGCAGTATTTTTTTAAAGGAATAAACCACTTTATATGTTTCCATTGTCTGTATTTCTAACAAAGTCATAGCGGGGCTCCCCGTTAAACTGGAATACCTCTCAGTGTAGTAATAGAGGCCGAGGACTTCTCCCTTCCTCACAGTCTTAGTATTCATCAGAGATGTGTCCTTGTCCCACTGAGTGTTCTTTCAGATATAACACTGCTCATAGCGAACCGTGTACACTATATTGTCAAAAGTATTGGGACGCCTGCCTTTACACGCACATGAACTCCAATGGCATCCCAGTCTTAGTCTGTAGGGTTCAATATTGAGTTGGCCCACCCTTTGCGGCTATAACAGCTTCAACTCTTCTGGGAAGGCCGTCCACAAGGTTTAGGAGTGTGTCTATGGGAATGTTTGACCATTCTTCCAGAAGCACATTTGTGAGGTCAGGCACTGATGTTGGACGAGAAGGCCTGGCTCGCGGTCTCCACTCTAATTCATGTTGAGGTCAGGACAGTCAAGTTCCTCCACCCCAAACTCGCTCATCCATGTCTTTATGGACCTTGCTTTGTGCACTGGTGCGCAGTCATGTTGGAACAGGAAGGGGCCATCCCCAAACTGTTCCCACAAAGTTGGAAGCATAAAATTGTCTAAAATGTCTTGGTATGCTGACGCCTTAAGAGTTCCCTTCACTGGAACTAAGGGGCCAAGCCCAACCCCTGAAAAACAACCCCACACCATAATCCCCCCTCCACCAAATGATTTGGACCAGCGCACAAAGCAATGTC
The DNA here is from genome assembly GCF_042186555.1 of Aquarana catesbeiana. Lineage (NCBI taxonomy): Eukaryota > Metazoa > Chordata > Amphibia > Anura > Ranidae > Aquarana > Aquarana catesbeiana. The sequence continues at coordinate 949,568,668 of NC_133324.1, read as the reverse complement.
CATAAAGACATGGATGAGTTTGGGGTGGAGGAATTTGACTGCACAAGTCCTGACCTCGACCTGATAGAACACCTTTGGGATACATTGGAGCGTAATCTGCAAGCCAGGCCTTCTCGTCTAGCATCAGTGCCTTACCTCACAAATGTGCTTCTGGAAGAATGGTCAAACATTCCCATAGACAGGGGCGAACTGACAACATCCAGGGCCCCCGGACCAAATTAAGCAAGGGCCCCCTGTCAGGCCCTGCCCATGACCCGCCCCTGGCCCCGCTCCTCCAAACCAAACTCCTGCCCTTTTAAGAAAAAAAAAAAAACTGTTTAACAGAGTCTATTGGGACCTGGAGGGAGGTCTTTCTCTGACAGTGTCCATTGAACAGTCTGTTAGAAAGTGTCCCCTCCAGGCCCCATTAGAGACTACAACAGAGTCTAATGGGACCTGGAGGGGGGTCTCTTTCTAACAGTGTGCATTAGAAAGTCTCTGTTAGAGAGAGACCCCCCTCCAGGACCCATTGGAGACTTCAAAAGAGTCTAATGGGACCTGGAGGGGGGTCTCTCTAAGAGAGGCCCTTTCAGTGTCCATTGTAGAATCTGTTAGATTCCTCCCGTCAGGTCGAATTATAGACTGAAAAGGAGTATAAGAAGACCTGGAGGGGGGCCTCTTTCTAACAGAGTGTACAGTTTATTCACTCTGGTCCTCATGGACCCCCTCCTTGTGCCATGACTCTCACCCCCCAACCTCTCACACATAAAGAAATAAAATTGGCACTGTGTAGCGCTCCTCTTACCTTAACTATGGGTACTGTAGCTGTGGCTGGCTCCCGCGTCCTCTGTGGGTGGCTGGCTCCTGCATCCTTTGTGGCTGGTCCCTGTTGGTGGCTGGCCGGCTCCCTGGTGTGGGTGGGTCAGCTTGGCCGGTTGGCTCCTGTGGGTGGCTGGCTCCCTGCTGTGGGTGGGTCACCGTGACTGGCTGACACCCTGTTGTGGCTGGCTGGTTTCCTGGTGTGGGTGGGTCACCGTGGGTCACTGGCTGGCACCCTGGCCCTGCTGTGGGTGGGTCACCATGGGTAGCTGGTTTCTGTGGATGGCTGCCTGGCTCCCTGCTGTGCACTTTTAACCCCCGGTAGTGGCCGAAAAAGGGTTTAAAACGACCCGGTGGTTCGGCGGTGCTGCCTATTCATTTCAATAGGCAGGAGCGGTGCCCCGCTAGGGGCCGAATAGCGCCCCTAAAACGACAGTAAAACACCGCTTTACCGCCGGCGCCCGCCCACCCCAGTGGGAAAGCAGCCTTAGCGTCCATTCGGCAAATCCCCAGAAGACGTCCACTCGTGACGAAACGCATAGGGTGGAGCCTCCGACAGTGAAGTCATTACACTATCCTTCCACAACGGTGGTGAGACGAACGATCCAGGAAATAGGGAGAAGCTAATAGAGACACAGCAATTTAAAAAGGCCGGGGAGCCTTTTTAAATCACCTTTTTTAATATTTTCCCACAGTGCTTCTAGGGAAGGGGGTGGGGGGTGGGCATAGTTGCCAACATTGTAAAAAAAAATTTAGGCGTGGTTTACACAAATTAGTGGGTGTGGCTTAAATTGGCATGGCTCAAAGGGGGAGTGGTTAGAGTCTGAGATGAATGAGGGATGGAGAGGGAAAGGGGGAAAGGGGGGGTAGAGGGAGAGGGATGGAAGGACAGCATCCCCAGATCCTACACCACAATAGAAATATGTGTATTCCAGAGTTTAACAATCAGCAGATAAAGATACTCCAAACACCTGGTGTTAGCACTTCAATCAACCCGGCACCATGGTTGTTATGGTGTCAGGATGATTGAAGCACATTATTTCTATTATTACATTGTAATATAAAATTAAATAATTCAACTCACCATAATGCAGAATCAGTGGGACCCCTGAGCGTGTCACCTGCCACGTCGCCTGCCACCAGCAGAGTTCGTCCTTGCATCCGGTGTCCCCAGCAGAGTCTGTCCTTGCATCAGGCGCCCCCAGCAGAGTCCATCTTTGCATCAGGTGCCCCCAGCAGAGTCCGTCCTTGCATCAGCTGCCCCCAGCAGAGTCCCTCCTTGCATCAGGTGCCCCCAGCAGAGTCCATCCTTGCATCAGGTGCCCCCAGCAGAGTCCATCCTTGCATCAGATGCCCCCAGCAGAGTCCCTCCTTGCATCAGGTGCCCCCAGCAGAGTCCGTCCTTGCATCAGGTGCCCCCAGCAGGGTTCGTCCTTGCATCAGGTGCCCCCAGCAGGGTTCGTCCTTGCATCAGGTGCCCCCAGCAGAGTCCGTCCTTGCATCAGGTGCCCCCAGCAGAGTCCGTCCTTACATCAGGTGCCCCCAGCAGAGTCCGTCCTTACATCAGGTGCCCCTAGCAGAGTCCATCCTTACATCAGGTGCCCCCAGCAGAGTCCATCCTTGCATCAGATGCCCCCAGCAGAGTCCCTCCTTGCATCAGGTGCCCCCAACAGAGTCCGTCCTTGCATCAGGTGCCCCCAGCAGGGTTCGTCCTTGCATCAGGTGCCCCCAGCAGAGACCGTCCTTGCATCAGGTGCCCCCAGCAGAGTCCGTCCTTGCATCAGGTGCCCCCAGCAGAGTCCGTCCTTACATCAGGTGCCCCCAGCAGAGTCCGTCCTTACATCAGGTGCCCCTAGCAGAGTCCATCCTTACATCAGGTGCCCCCAGCAGCAGTGGCGTAGCGTGGGTTGTCAGTGCCCTATGCAAGGCAAGAAATTTGCGCCCCCTAACCTACAGACTTTTAGCACTCCCTGAGTCCCTTCCCTTCCTACAATAGTACTTACCAGCCTGATTCCTACACTGACCTATCTGATTCCTTTACTGACCTCTACACTGACCTACATGATTCCTAGACTGACCATTACACTTACCTACCTGTCCACTACTCTGACCTACTTGATTCCTATACTGACCAGTATATTGACCTACCTATCCACTACACTAAAATACCCATCATACTATACTGTCCACTACAACACCCACTACACTACACTGATTACTACAACACCCACTATACTACACTGATACTACAAGACCCACTACACTACGAACACCCACTACACTACGCTGATTACTACAACATCCACTACACTACACTGATACAACAACACCCACTACACTACGCTGATTACTACAACACCCACTACACTACACTGATTACTACAACATCCACTACACTACACTGATACAACAACACCCACTACACTACACTGATTACTACAACATCCACTACACTACACTGATACAACAACATCCACTACACTACGCTGATTACTACAGCAACCACTATACTACACCACCCACTACACTACACTGATTACTACAACACCCACTATACTACACTAATTACTACAATACCCACTACACTAACCACTACCTGGTGGCGCATGGAAGCGCACCAGCGACATGCTGGGGAGGGTGGAAACCAAGTACGGAGGTCATGTGTAGCAGCCATGTCCAGAAGATCATGCCGGTTGTAGTACCTGCGGTGCGGGAGGATGTGTTGCCGACTTAGGCCAAGCTAGGGAGCCTAGTCTACAGAAAGGCCAGGGAGAGCCAGGACCATCAGTGATGGAAGGACCGGGGCTCCCCAGCCAGCGGAGCCCCGGTCCTTCCATCAGTGTCCCCGCTCGCCGAAAACATGGGGGCGGAGGGTTGGCGGTGGAGAGGCTGAACCCACTCTCAGGTTTTTATTGTCGCTATGCAGATTCCCCCTCATGGTCTGTCCCTGAGTCAGCACATAATGGAAAGTGCTACATCTAGTTATCACCAGGACAGGAATCAATGGGAAATTCTCACATAGTGGACATGTGTTCCCTTCACTATAGACACATTTCCTCTCACATTCTCATGTCACCAGGTCAGGAAGTGAAGGAAAATCTAACTATGGGACATAAACAGCAACAACAAAAAAGCAATTCTTTATCCAAAACCGGCTTTAAATATACTTAGTTGCTTGAAGTCACTACTATATCACATATACTAAAACTGAATTCATTTCTAACACTTTATTTTTCACTCATATACATGACCTGCTCGTGGCAAATGTCCCCAGTCAGTAATTACCCAGCTCGCTGTGGTACACTTCCCCCCGGAACTCCCCCCATGGCGGCCTCGGCGTCGCACAATAAAAATGGAGCCTTGCTACAAAAGCCCTGTTTACAAATGAGACAAGCAGAACCAACAGCCAACCCAGCCTGTCACTTCCGTCTCTGACCGCTCAGCACAAAACTCTCCGCTCTCTCGTGTACGGCAGAGGATTCGTGTCACATGTTACTCCACGGGGGGCGGAGGGTTGGCGACGGCTGATCTCTTCCTGTTGTGTTCAGTGGAAAGGGAGGGGTCTAGCAAGATGGCGGCGACAGAACATCACTTCCGTTACACATTCTGACGGGTCGCCGAATCTGACGAAACACCCATGAAATGTTATTCTCGCTTAGGCAAGAAATGCGGAAGTGTTGTTTTGTAGCACCAAAAAATCTTTAAATACAAAATAAAATAATACGAAGGTATATCCAATTGTGGCAGAGGGAAGGGGGAGGAGGCAGGGCCATAAAGAGTATGAGTTCAGGGTAAAGGTCGCCTGATAGCAAAGGATGGCGAGAGCAGTGCCCACATTTTACAGTGACAAAGGCACAATCAAAAATAGTCACTAATTGACTTCAATGCAATTCAAGGTTTAAGTATGTCTTATGTCTTAGTATGCATCCTCTGATCACTACTCATCAGTTTCACTTTAACCACTTCCGGACCGCCACACGCCGATATACGTCCTAACTTTGAAGAGGAATATCGTTGTTAGGGCAGCAGCTAGCTGCCATAACCCTGGTATCCTCTTCTTTGGCCGGTGGTCCGGTTTCCAATAATAGTGGTCTCTGGAGCGTATTCGCCGTGAGATCACTTTTATCGGCAGCGGGAGAAGGCCCCCCCTCCCGCCGCGCTCCGGTGCCCTCCGCCGCTTACCGGAGCCGTCGGCAGTGGCGGAGGTGATCAGATGTTTTCCCTTCCTGTGTATGGAGACGAGTGAGGGGAAGATGGCCCCCACCCATCTCCATAACAATGCAGGGTGGAAACGACATCATAACGTCACTTCCGCCCATAGCTCTTAAAGGGCCATTTTTTTTTTTTTTAAATGACAATTTTTTTTTTTTATTATTATTGCATTTAAGCGTAAATATGAGGTCTGAGGTCTTTTTGATATTGATTTCATATTTAAGAGGTCCTGTCATGCTTTTTTTTCTATTACAAGGGATGTTTACATTCCTTGTAATAGGAATAAAAGTGAAACTTTTTTTTTAAAGAACAGTGTAAAAATAAAAAATAAAAGGTAAAATAAATAAGAAAAAAAATTTTTTAAACGTGCCCCTTCCCGAAGAGCTCGCGTGCAGAAGCGAACGCATACGTGAGTAGCGCCCGCACATGAAAACAGTGTTCAAACCACACATGTGAGGTATCGCCGCGATCGGTAGAGCGAGAGCAATAATTCTAGCCCTAGACCTCCTCTGTAACGCAAAACATGCAACCTGTAGAATTTTTTAAACGTCGCCTATGGAGATTTGTAAGGGTAAAAGTTTGTCGCCATTCCACGAGCGGGTGCAATTTTGAAGCGTGACATGTTGGGTATCAATTTACTCGGCGTAACATTATCTTTCACAATCTAAAAAAAAAAAAAGTGGGCTAACTTTACTGTTGTCTTATTTTTTAATTCAAAAAAGTGTGTTTTTTTTTTTTTAAAGTGCGCTTGTAAGACATGCGCAAATACAGTGTGACAGAAATGATTGCAACGACCGGCATTTTATTCTCTAGGGTGTTAGCAAAAAAAAAAAAAAGTATAATGTTTGGGGGTTCTAAGTCATTTTCTAGCAAAAAAAAACTGTTTAACTTGTAAACAACAAATCTCAGAAAGCGGCTCGGTGTAGGGTGACCACATTTCCAAACTGCCATTCAGGGACACCCCCCCCCGCCCAAAAAAGATGGTTTTTGATACTTTTTTTTGCCAATTCTTGGGGAAAACTGAGGGGGACAGCAGCAGGACGGAGGGGGACACGGAGGAAGAACGGAGGGAGACAGCAGTAGAACGGAGGGGGACACGGAGGAAGAACGGAGGAGGACAGCAGGACAGAGGGGGACAGCAGCAGAATGAAGGGGGACATGGAGGAAGAACGGAGGGGGACAGCAGGACAGAGGGGGACAGCAGCAGAATGAAGGGGGACATGGAGGAAGAACGGAGGGGGACAGCAGGACGGAGGGGGACACGGAGGAAGAACGGTGGGGGACAGCAGCAGAACAGAGGGGGACACGGAGGAAGAATGAAGTGGACAAGCAGAACAGAGGGGGACAGCAGAACGGAGGGGGACGGCAGAACGGAGGGGGACACGGAGGAAGAACGGAGGGGGACAGCAGCAGAACAGAGGGGGTCACAGAGGAAGAACGGAGGGGGACAGCAGAACGGAGGGGGACACGGAGGAAGAACGGAGGGGGAAAGCAGCAGAACGGAGGGGGACACGGAGGAAAGACTGAGGGGGAGAGCAGCAGATCTGAGGGGGAGTGGGGGGGGCAGCAGCAGATCTGAGGGAGTGGGGAGGACAGCAGCAGATCTGAGGGGGGTGGAGGACAGCAGCAGATCTGAGGGGATTGGGGGACAGCAGCAGATCTGTGGGGGGTGGGGGACAGCAGCAGATCTGTGGGGGGTGGGGGACAGCAGCAGATCTCAGGGGGGTGGGGGACAGCAGCAGATCTCAGGGGGGTGTGGGACAGCAGCAGATCTGAGGGGGGAAGGAGACAGCAGCAGATCTGTGGGGGGAGGGAGACAGTAGCAGATCTGAGGGGGGGGGACAGCAGCAGATCTGAGGGGGAGTGGGGGGGACAGTAGCAGATCTGAGGGGGGGACAGCAGCAGATCTGAGGGGGAGTAGGGGGGGCAGCAGCAGATCTGAGGGGGAGTGGGGGGGACAGTAGCAGATCTGAGGGGGGTGGGGGACAGCAGCAGATCTGAGGGGGGTGGGTGACAGCAGCAGATCTCAGGGGGGTGGGGGACAGCAGCAGATATCAGGGGGGTGGGGGACAGCAGCAGATCTCAGGGGGGTGGGGGACAGCAGCAGATCTCAGAGGGGTGGGGGACAGCAGCAGATCTCAGGGGGGTGGGGGACAGCAGCAGATCTCAGGGGGGTGGGGGACAGCAGCAGATCTCAGGGGGGTGGGGGACAGCAGCAGATCTCAGGGGGGTAGGGGACAGCAGTAGATCTCAGGGGGAGTGGGGGGGACAGCAGCAGATCTCAGGGGGAGTGGGGGGGACAGTAGCAGATCTGAGGGGGGTGGGGGACAGCAGCAGATCTGAGGGGGAGTGGGGGGGACAGTAGCAGATCTGAGGGGGGTGGGGGACAGCAGCAGATCTGAGGGGGGTGGGTGACAGCAGCAGATCTCAGGGGGGTGGGGGACAGCAGCAGATCTCAGAGGGGTGGGGGACAGCAGCAGATCTCAGGGGGGTGGGGGACAGCAGCAGATCTCAGGGGGGTGGGGGACAGCAGCAGATCTCAGGGGGGTGGGGGACAGCAGCAGATCTCAGGGGGGTAGGGGACAGCAGTAGATCTCAGGGGGGTGGGAGACAGCAGCAGATCTCAGGGGGAGTGGGGGGGACAGCAGCAGATCTCAGGGGGAGTGGGGGGGACAGTAGCAGATCTGAGGGGGGGGACAGCAGCAGATCTGAGGGGGAGTAGGGGGGACAGCAGCAGATCTGAGGGGGAGTGGGGGGGACAGTAGCAGATCTGAGGGGTGTGATGGACAGCAGCAGATCTGAGGGGGGTGGGTGACAGCAGCAGAACGGAGGGGGAGCATGCATTGCTCACTTTAACAAAGAAGTGTAAGTTACACTAACCTGGAAGTTTGTCTAACGGCGGCGAACTCATGGACCTCGTGGGTGGGAGGGAAGTAGGACTCGGACGAGGCTCAGGAGAGAAGTTGAAGTCAGGCAGCTCAGAGTCAGGCTGCGCTGCTGGCAATGTGCTGCTTCGCTGGCTGGCGGCTGCTGGAGTAGTCTGCGGCCCCGGGACTGGCACTGACTGGGCATAGCTGAGCTGAGGGCACAGGCTAGTAAGTCAGTGTGGCTGCCTGGGCCAGGCTGGCGGCTGCTCTCTCTGTCTCTGGGAGGCGCGCTGCTCAGCCGTAGCCCGTAGGGTGCCCACTGTGCTGACTGCCCACGTGACAGACGGTGTCAGCTGACGTCACTGGTTGCTAGAAGCGGGGCGGGTGGCCCTAGCCTAGCAACCAGTTAGGCATATGATGTGTGTCATGTGTTACTCACAGTTATAATGATTATAAGGGTGGCGAGTCGGACTGGTGCCGGCGGTGTGTTTTTTTTTTTCATTCCGGGACACTGTATTGTCCCGGAATGAAGGTGCCCGGTACACGGGACAAAAATCTAAAATAAGGGACAATCCCGGGCAATCCGGGACATGTGGGCAACCTAGCTCAGTCCTTAAGTGGTTAACAGGTTTTAGGTATTGCTTGGGGCTGCACTTTATAATCCTGACACTTCCCATCTCTGAGTCTTATCATTGTATCCCATTACTGTTTTTTTGCCTGTTGTAACCTGTCATGTGGGGATGGATTGCTGGTAAACCAGACCTTACAGTAATCAGAGTCATGGATCTTGTACTACGCCCCCCTCTATGTTCCCACCTCTCCCCCTGCAGGACATTCCCCGCAGTGACTACACAGAGATCATCACACTCCCAACATTCCAGGAAGAGCGACACAGAGAGAGCAGAACAGGAAACATCGTACTGTACAGAGGTACCGTATACATCATACATGTGTCCTATACATTATATATAGACAGACACTGTATATACATTATATGTAGACAGACGCTGTATATACATTACATATAGACAGACACTGTATATACATTACATATAGACAGACTCTGTATATACATTACATATAGACGCTGTATATACATTACATATAGACAGACTCTGTATATACATTACATATAGACGCTGTATATACAATACATATAGACAGACTCTTTTTACATAGCTCCCAACTGTCCCTGATTTGGAGCAATGTCCCTCTGTCCCCCATTCCTCCTCATTTGTCCCTCATTTTGGTCTGGTCTATATAGTTGTATATAAAATGCACTTTTTATCTTTCCAAAAGTGTTTTCCAGCGCTAAACCTCTCATCTGATTTCTATATTGCTGCATTTGTAAATTCCAAAAGCCAATATAAAGGAATAATAGTGGTAAAAAAAGCACTTGTGGGTTTAACCAATCTTGTTTTTTTGTACAATTCTCCTTTAAGGGGGCGTGGCAAGGGGTGTATCCTATCCCTGCATACTTTTGCTGATAGGTGTCCCTCATTCCCATCTCAAAAAGTTGGGAGGTATGTGTATATACATTACATATAGACAGACGCTGTATATACATTATATATAGACAGACACTCCATATACATTACATGGCAGGGCCTCCACCCAGGACAAGGCCTCTGTGTACAGAGAGAATTCCCTTCCTGGGAAATTAACCCGGAATCTTATCAAAGTAATTGGGAGCAAAATAACTACTGCAACCAGCAAATAGCATTACCCATAATTATATAGATGCACATCAGTAAAGAAACGATACAAGCTTTAGATAAGAAAAGATTAATAATGGTACAAAAATCCAATGTGCAGACATGTACTGTATAATCAGCGGGGCCTGATAGAAGTGCTGGTGGAATTGTGCGCACATATACCCGGGCATATATAGTTATTAATAAATATACCTCCAGATGAATGTTGCAGCAAAGTCCAGTTGCAGGGGTCCCTGAGGATGATCAATATGCAGTGTCCATCTTGGTGTCAGAGTCCTGAAGACAAGATCAGCAGTGATGAGGGTATCCTCCAACTGTTGTCCAACCAGCCTGGGATGCAGCTTCTCACCAGCAGATACTGTGGTGTGGCACTGTAATTCAGAGTCAGCCTATCTACTCTGCATTTTAGTCCCTCGCTAGTAGTCTCTAATCTGCCATGCAACCGGACCGCTAACTAGCGGTCTTTGGATGCCTAACCTGGCTCTAGCCTAGACATTTCATAAAGCTCAATTGGCCGCCACGTGGTGCGAAGCAGTGGATTTCCTTGCACGGCACTGCGCTGACATAGCTACATAGTTAGTGTGGTTGAAAAAAGACACAAGTCCATCTAGTTACTATACCCACAGTTGACCCAGAGGAAGGGAAAAAAACCCTGAATAAAGCATGATCCAATTTGCTCCAGCAGGGGAAAAAATTCCTTCCTGACCCCTAAGAGGAAATCGGATGTTCCCAGGATCAACTTTACCTATAAATGTCAGTACCCAGTTATATTGTGTGTAGCTAGGAAAGAATCCAGACCTTTCTTAAAACAATCTAATGAGATGGCCAGAGCCACCACTGGAGGGAGTCTATTCCACATTTTCACAGCTCTTACTGTGACAAAACCTTTCTGTATTTGGAGATGAAATCTCTTTTCCTCTAGACGTAAAGAGTGTCCCCTTGTCCTCTGTGGTGACCTTAAAGTGAATAACTCAACACCAAGTTCACTATATGGACCTGTTATGTATTTGTACATGGTGATCATATCCCCCCCACCCCCCTTTAATCTCCTCTTCTCCGGGGAGAATAAATTCAGTTCTTCTAATCTTTCCTCATAGTTGAGCTCCTTCATGCCCCTTATCAGTTTTGTTGCCCTTCTCTGCACTTTCTCCAGTACCCCGATATCCTTTTTGAGAACTGGTGCCCAAAACTGAACTGCATATTCCAGTGTTGCCAACCCCCCGAAGTAAAATTTACTGGCAGGACACCAAAATTTATAAACGCCACCAATTTTTTTTACTGGCAAAAATCATCACATTTACTGGCAGAGCCACATTGTTTACTGGCACTGCAAAAAAGTACCTACAATGCCTGTTTTCAGTGCTAAACAATGCAAATATCAATATGTAAACTATAAACATGTAGCTAGTGCTATTAGCAATGTGTTTAAGTAAAACAAAAGTCAAAAACAGTATTTCTTCATTTACATGGTACAGGAGGGGGTCAGAGGCTGTGCGGACAGAGTACAGGGCTCAGAGGGTGCGCGGACAGAGTACAGGGGTCAGAGGCTGTGCGGACAGAGTACAGGGCTCAGAGGCTGTGCAGACAGAGTACAGGGGTCAGAGGCCGTGCAGACAGAGTACAGGGGTCAGAGACTGTGCGGACAGAGTACAGGGGTCAGAGGCTGTGTGGACATGGTACAGGGGTCAGAGGCTGTGCGGACAGAGTACAGGGGGTCAGAGGCTGTGCGGACAGAGTACAGGGGTCAGAGGCTGTGTGGACATGGTACAGGGCTCAGAGGCTGTGCGGACAGAGTACAGGGGGTCAGAGACTGTGCGGACATGGTACAGGGGGTCAGAGGCTGTGCGGATATGGTACAGGGGTCAGAGGCTGTGCGGACATGGTACAGGGGTCAGAGGCTGTGCGGACATGGTACAGGGGTCAGAGGCTGTGCGGACAGGGTACAGGGGTCAGAGGCTGTGCGGACAGAGTACAGGGGGTCAGAGGTTGTGCGGACAGAGTACAGGGGGTCAGAGGCTGTGCGGACAGAGTACAGGGGGTCAGAGGCTGTGCGAACAGAGTACAGAGGGTCAGAGGGTGTGCGGACAGAGTACAGGGGTCAGAGGCTGTGCGGACAGAGTACAGGGGTCAGAGGCTGTGCGGACAGAGTACAGGGGGTCAGAGGCTGTGCGGACAGAGTACAGGGGGTCAGAGGCTGTGCAGACAGAGTACAGGGGTCAGAGGCTGTGCGGACAGAGTACAGGGGTCAGAGGCTGTGCGGACAGAGTACAGGGGGTCAGAGGCTGTGCAGACAGAGTACAGGGGGTCAGAGGCTGTGCGGACAGAGTACAAGGGTCAGAGGCTGTGCGGACAGAGTACAGGGGGTCAGAGGCTGTGCGGACAGAGTACAGGGGGTCACAGGCTGTGCGGACAGAGTACAGGGGGTCAGAGGCTGTGCGGACAGAGTACATGGGGTCAGAGGCTGTGCGGACAGAGTACAGGGGGTCAGAGGCTGTGCGGACAGAGTACAGGGGTCAGAGGCTGTGCGGACAGAGTACTGGGGGTCAGAGGCTGTGCAGACAGATTACAGGGGTCAGAGGCTGTGCGGACAGAGTACAGGGGGTCAGAGGCTGTGCGGACATGGTACAGGGGTCAGAGGCTGTGCGGACATGGTACAGGGGTCAGAGGCTGTGTGGACATGGTACAGGGGTCAGAGGCTGTGCGGACATGGTACAGGGGTCAGAGGCTGTGCGGACAGAGTACAGGGGTCAGAGGCTGTGCGGACATGGTACAGGGGTCAGAGGCTGTGCGGACATGGTACAGGGGTCAGAGGCTGTGCGGACAGAGTACAGGGGTCAGAGGCTGTGCGGACGGAGTACAGGGGTCAGAGGCTGTGCGGACATGATACAGGGGTCAGAGGCTGTGCGGACATGGTACAGGGGTCAGAGGCTGTGCGGACAGAGTACAGAGGGTAAGAGATTGTGCGGACAGAGTACAGGGGATCAGAGGCTGTGCGGACATGGTACAGGGGTCAGAGGCTGTGCGGACAGAGTACAGAGGGTAAGAGATTGTGCGGACAGAGTACAGGGGATCAGAGGCTGTGCGGACAGAGTACAGGGCTCAGAGGCTGTGCGGACAGAGTACAGGGCTCAGAGGCTGTGCAGAGTACAGGGGTCAGAGGCTGTGTGGACATGGTACAGGGGTCAGAGGCTGTGCGGACAGAGTACAGGGGGTCAGAGGCTGTGCGGATATGGTACAGGGGTCAGAGGCTGTGCGGACATGGTACAGGGGTCAGAGGCTGTGCGGACATGGTACAGGGGTCAGAGGCTTTGCGGACATGGTACAGGGGTCAGAGGCTGTGCGGACAGGGTACAGGGGTCAGAGGCTGTGCGGACAGAGTACAGGGGGTCAGAGGTTGTGCGGACAGAGTACAGGGGGTCAGAGGCTGTGCGGACAGAGTACAGGGCTCAAAGGCTGTGCGGACAGAGTACAGGGGTCAGAGGCTGTGCGGACAGAGTACAGGGGGTCAGAGGCTGTGCGGACAGAGTACAGGGGGTCAGAGGCTGTGCAGACAGAGTACAGGGGTCAGAGGCTGTGCGGACAGAGTACAGGGGTCAGAGGCTGTGGGGACAGAGTACAGGGGGTCAGAGGCTGTGCAGACAGAGTACAGGGGGTCAGAGGCTGTGCGGACAGAGTACAAGGGTCAGAGGCTGTGCGGACAGAGTACAGGGGGTCAGAGGCTGTGCGGACAGAGTACAGGGGGTCAGAGGCTGTGCGGACAGAGTACAGGGGGTCAGAGGCTGTGCGGACAGAGTACAGGGGGTCAGAGGCTGTGCGGACAGAGTACAGGGGGTCAGAGGCTGTGCGGACAGAGTACAGGGGTCAGAGGCTGTGCGGACAGAGTACAGGGGGTCAGAGGCTGTGCAGACAGAGTACAGGGGTCAGAGGCTGTGCGGACAGAGTACAGGGGGTCAGAGGCTGTGCGGACATGGTACAGGGGTCAGAGGCTGTGCGGACAGGGTACAGGGGTAAGAGGTTGTGCGGACAGGGTACAGGGGTCAGAGGCTGTGCGGACGAAGTATAGGGGTCAGAGGCTGTGTGGACAGAGTACAGGGGGTCAGAGGCTGTGTGGACAGGGTACAGGGGTCAGAGGTTGTGCGGACATGGTACATGGGTCAGAGGCTGTGCGGACGAAGTATAGGGGTCAGAGGCTGTGCGGACAGAGTACAGGGGTTCAGAGGCTGTGCGGACAGGGTACAGGGGGTCAGAGGCTGTATGGACATGGTACAGGGTCAGTGGCTGTGCGGACATGGTACAGGGGTCAGAGGCTGTGCAGACATGGTACAGGGGTCAGAGGCTGTGCGGACATGGTACAGGGGTCAGAGGCTGTGCGGACATGGTACAGGGGTCAGAGGCTGTGCAGACAGAGTACAGAGGGTAAGAGGTTGTGCGGACAGAGTACAGAGGGTCAGAGGCTGTGCGGACAGAGTACTGGGGGTCAGAGGCTGTGCAGACAGAGTACAGGGGTCAGAGACTGTGCGGACAGAGTACAGGGGTCAGAGGCTGTGTGGACATGGTACAGGGGTCAGAGGCTGTGCAGACAGAGTACAGGGGTCAGAGGCTGTGCGGACCTGGTACAGGGGTCAGAGGCTGTGCGGACATGGTACAGGGGTCAGAGGCTGTGCGGACAGGGTACAGGGGTCAGAGGCTGTGCGGACAGAGTACAGAGGGTCAGAGGTTGTGCGGACAGAGTACAGGGGGTCAGAGGCTGTGCGGACAGAGTACAGGGGTCACTGGCTGTGTGGACATGGTACAGGAGTCAGAGGCTGTGCAGACAGAGTACAGGGGGCTGTGCGGACAGAGTACAGGGGGTCAGAGGCTGTGCGGACAGAGTACAGGGGGTCAGAGGCTGTGCAGACAGAGTACAGGGGTCAGAGGTTGTGCGGACAGAGTACAGGGGGTCAGAGGCTGTGCAGACATGGTACAGGGGTCAGAGGCTGTGCGGACAGGGTACAGGGGTCAGAGGCTGTGCGGACAGGGTACAGGGGGTCAGAGGTTGTGCGGACAGAGTACAGGGGGTCAGAGACTGTGCAGACAGATTACAGGGGTCAGAGGTTCTGCGGACATGGTACAGGGGTCAGAGGCTGTGCAGACATGGTACAGGGGTCAGAGGCTGTGCGGACAGGGTACAGGGGGTCAGAGGTTGTGCGGACATGGTACAGGGGTCAGAGGCTGTGCGGACAGGGTACAGGGGTCAGAGGCTGTGCGGACAGGGTACAGGGGGTCAGAGGCTGTGCGGACATGGTACAGGGGTCAGAGGCTGTGCGGACAGGGTACAGGGGTCAGAGGCTGTGCGGACAGGGTACAGGGGGTCAGAGGTTCTGCGGACATGGTACAGGGGTCAGAGGCTGTGCAGACATGGTACAGGGGTCAGAGGCTGTGCGGACATGGTACAGGGGTCAGAGGCTGTGCGGACAAAGTATAGGGGTCAGAGGCTGTGCGGACAGAGTACAGGGGTCAGAGGCTGTGCGGACAGGGTACAGGGGTCAGAAGCTGTGCAGACAGGGTACAGGGGTCAGAGGCTGCGCGGACAGGGTACAGGGGGTCAGAGGTTGTGCGGACAGAGTACAGGGGGTCAGAGGTTGTGCAGACATGGTAGAGGGGTCAGAGGCTGTGCGGACATGGTACAGGGGTCAGAGGTTGTGCAGACATGGTAGAGGGGTCAGAGGCTGTGCGGACAGGATACAGGGGCAGAGGCTGTGCGGACATGGTAGAGGGGTCAGAGGCTGTGCGGACATGGTACAGGGGTCAGAGGCTGTGTGGACATGGTACAGGGGTCAGAGGCTGTGCGGACAGAGTACAGGGGGTCAGAGGCTGTGCGGACAGGGTACAGGGGTCAGAGGCTGTGCGGACAGGGTACAGGGGGTCAGAGGCTGTGCGGACAGGGTACAGGGGTCAGAAGCTGTGCAGACAGGGTACAGGGGTCAGAGGCTGTGCGGACAGAGTACAGGGGGTCAGAGGCTGTGCGGACATAGTACAGGGGGTCAGAGGTTGTGCGGACAGAGTACAGGGGGTCAGAGGTTGTGCAGACATGGTAGAGGGGTCAGAGGCTGTGCGGACATGGTACAGGGGTCAGAGGTTGTGCAGACATGGTAGAGGGGTCAGAGGCTGTGCGGACAGGATACAGGGGCAGAGGCTGTGCGGACATGGTAGAGGGGTCAGAGGCTGTGCGGACATGGTACAGGGGTCAGAGGCTGTGTGGACATGGTACAGGGGTCAGAGGCTGTGCGGACAGGGTACAGGGGGTCAGAGGTTGTGCGGACAGAGTACAGGGTTCAGAGGCTGTGTGGACAGGGTACAGGGGTCAGAAGCTGTGCAGACATGGTACAGGGGTCAGAGGCTGTGCGGACATGGTACAGGGGTCAGAGGCTGTGCGGACAGGGTACAGGGGTCAGAGGCTGTGCGGACAGGGTACAGGGGTCAGAGGCTGTGCGGACAGAGTACAGGGGGTCAGAGGCTGTGCGGACAGAGTACAGGGGGTCAGAGGCTGTGCGGACAGAGTACAGGGGGTCAGAGGCTGTGCGGACAGAGTACAGGGGGTCAGAGGTTGTGCAGACATGGTACAGGGGTCAGAGGCTGTGCGGACAGGATACAGGGGCAGAGGCTGTGCGGACATGGTAGAGGGGTCAGAGGCTGTGCGGACATGGTACAGGGGGTCAGAGGTTGTGCGGACATGGTAGAGGGGTCAGAGGCTGTGCGGACATGGCAAAGGGGGTCAGAGGTTGTGCGGACAGAGTACAGGAGCGGGTCAGTCTTTGTGGATCGTTCTGCTCCTGCTCAGTTGCTCTGTCTATCTGTCCTCCCTCCTCCTCCATACTTGGCTCAGTATAGCACAATACATATCTGAGGTGACGTCTGACTGACCTGGATTGATGGATGGAATTTGAAGCGGCTTTCCTTTTCTAGTCCTTATGGATACATGCTCTGAGCAGAAGGAAGCAACTCTGCAATGTGATATCAGGAATCAGGATCCTTCGTGTTGTTTTGCTGCCAAGTAGCAGGACAGTGACCCTGCACCATGCTGACCTAGCAGTGGGCACAACACACTGAGATCACAGCTGAAGATTCTACGGGGGGTGAGTGTCCACTGATGTCTAGCCGATAGGTACCCCCCACCACCTGGCAGGCACTGCACAGGTTACAGGCACGGCACCAAGTAATGTAAGTATCATCTGCAGGGGGGGAGGGTGACATCTCAGCAGGCACAGGCATCCCCGGACCCCTGCTGTGGTGAGGCACCGCCGAGAACGAGCGCCAGCTATTCAAAAATGGCGCTGGGCGGCGATATTACATCACTGCGCAAGCGCCCGCCTGTGGCGCCCGGCCGAGCATGTACGAGTTCTCCAGAACCCGGTAGGCTTCGGAACGGCGCATGCGCAGTAGCGGGGTTGGCCTGCAGCCATCTTTGTTACGGGCACCGATGCCCGTAACAGACATTTATGGGCACCCTGAAAATAGGGTGGAATTTACGGGCTGCCCATAAATTATCGGGCAATTGGCAACACTGCTAATGATTTGTACAGGGCAAATCTCTCTCTCTGGAGTCCATACCTCTCCTAATACAAGGACTTTGCTTGCTTTGGAAACCTCAACTTGGATACAAAAGGACTACAAATGTACTGCATGCAGTACTTTTTTCAGTGCACTTTGCCCACACCTACTCCAAATAACCACCCAAAGCAATTCCAAGGGACCTAGTTTGAATGAATGAGTGTGAACCATGTGATTGTACAGATGGAGAGCGGTGCCAGCACTGAGAAATCATTTTCTGCAGAAAAAAGCATGAGCCATCTTGGCTTCAGTCAGTTTGTTTTCATACTTTAACAAAAAGCTACAACAGAACAGATCAGTGTGGAGACCATTGTGGCCACATAGAGTGCGCGATAAAAGCAAACAATGACGCTTTATTATAGCAATAAATCCAAGTATGAAATCTGGGGGAGAGAGGGTCGAATCAGGTGTGCTGGATGTACAGTGCCTTGCAAAAGTATTCACCCCCTTGGCATTTTTCGTGTTTTGTTGCCTCACAACCTGGAATTAACATGGATTGTTTGAGGATTTGCATCATTTAATTTACATGCCCACAACTTTGAAGATTTTTTTTATTGTGAAGCAAACTACAAATAGGACAAAATAACAGAAAAATTCAATGTGCATAACTATTCACCCCCCTAAAGTCAATACTTTGTAGAGCCACCTTTTGCGGCTATCACAGCTCCAAGTCGCTTTGGATAAGTCTCCATGAGCTTGCCACATCTTACCACTGGGATTTTTGCCCATTCCTCCTTGAAAAACTGCTCCATCTCCTTCAAGTTGGGATGGTTTGCGCTTGTGAACAGCAATCTTTAAGTCTGACCACAGATTTTCGATTGGATTGAGGTCTGGGCTTTGACTAGGCCACTACAACACATTAATGCCCCGTACACACGGTCGGATTTTCCGATGGAAAATGTCCGATCGGAGCATGTTGTCGGAAATTCCGACCGTGTGTGGGCTCCATCGGACATTTTCCATCGGATTTTCCGACACACAAAGTTTGAGAGCAGGATATAAAATTTTCCGACAACAAAATCCGTTGTCGGAAATTCCGATCGTGTGTACACAAATCCGACGGACAAAGTGCCATGCATGCTCAGAATAAATAAAGAGATGAAAGCTACTGGCCACTGCCCCGTTTATAGTCCCGACGTACGTGTTTTACGTCACCGCGTTTAGAACGATCGGATTTTCCGACAACTTTGTGTGACCGTGTGTATGCAAGACAAGTTTGAGCCAACATCCGTCGGAAAAAATCCTAGGATTTTGTTGTCGGAATGTCCGAACAAAGTCCGACCGTGTGTACGGGGCATTACATGTTTCCCCTTAAACCACTCAAGTGTTGCTTTAGCAGTGTGTTTGGGGTCATTGTCCTGCTGGAAGGTGAACCTCCGTCCTAGCCTCAAATCACACACAGAGTGGTAGAGGTTTTGCTCAAGAATATCCCTGTATTTAGCACCATCCATCTTTCCCTCAACTCTGACCAGTTTCCCAGTCCCGGCTTCTGAAAAACATCCCCACAGCATGTCAACACCACCATGTTTCACTGTGGGGATGGTGTTCTTTGGGTGATGTGATGTGTTGGGTTTGCACCAGACATAGCGTTTTCTTTGATGGACAAAAAGTTAAATTGTAGTCTCATCAGACCAGAGCACCTTCCTCCATACATTTTGGGAGTCTCCCACATGCCTTTTCACAAACTCAAAACATGCCATTTTGTTTTTTGCTAAAAGTAATGTCTTTCTTCTGGCCACTCTGCCATAAAGCCCAACTCTATGGAGCGTACGGCTTATTGTCATCCTATGTACAGATACTCCAGTCTCTGCTGTGGAACTCTGCAGCTCCTCCAGGGTTACCTTAGATCTCTGTGCTGCCTCTTTGATTAATGCCATCCTTGCCCGGTCCATGAGTTTTGGTGTGCGGCCGTCTCTTGGCAGGTTTGCTGTTGTGCCATGTTCTTTCCATTTGGTTATGATAGATTTGATGGTTCTCCTAGGGATCATCAAAGATTTGTATATTTTTTTTTATAACCTAACCCTGACTTGTACTTCCCAACAACATTGTCCCTTATTGTTTGGAGAGTTTCTTGGTCTTCATGGCAGTGTTTGGTTAGTGGTGCCTCTTGCTTAGGTGTTGCAGCCTCTGGGGCCTTTCAAAAAGTTGTGTATATGTAATGACAGATCATGTGACACTTAGATTGCATACAGGTGGACATCATTTCACTAATTATGTGACTTCTGAAGGTAATTGGTTGCACCAGAGCTTTTTAATGGGCTTCATAACAAAGGGTCTGAATACATACGCACATGCCAATCATTTTTTTATTTCTGAAGAATTGTTTTCACCAATTGTTTTCTGAAAAATTTTACTTCATCAACTTAGCCTATTGTGTTCTGATCTATCACATATAATTCAGATTGAAAAAATATTGAACTAAAGGCTGTAATGTAACAAAATAGGTAAAAAGCCAAGGGGTGAATACTTTTGCAAGGCACTGTATGTAGCACCCTCCTAGTTAGGCTTGTAGGCTGGTTGCCTGCCGTGTATTAGTTAGGGAGTTGACTGGCCCAGACTGGGGAAGGGTTAATGTTCTGCACTTTTTGGACCCTGCCTATCTGTCCTGTTATATATATATGTATATATATATATATATATATATATATATATATATATATATATATATATATATAAAAGGGAGAAGGAAGGCCAGTTTTGAGGCTTGCTGGAGCAGTCCGTCAGAGGACACTGGGAGTCCGGAGAACTATCAAGTCTTGGAAGATATCATGATTGACCTTCTTGAGGTATGCCTGGGCAGCCTAGTTGAGTTAGATAGGGAATATCCCACAGTAATGTTCTGGTTGGACTTTTCAAGATGTTCAGTGAAGTTGCATCAACTGTTTTAAGCCGGCTCTAAAGTCATTTAAAGGGGTGCATGAAGGTTGCTGGCGTATAAAAGAACAAGTCTCAGTAAAGCACATGTGAGGTATGAAGCAAAGCAACTAAGGAATGTGTACTTAGCAAGAGCAGCAGGTAGGGATGAGCCGAACACCCCCTGGTTCGCAGTGCTGGGACAAGGCCATCAGAGCGAAGATGGCAAACTGCACCCCCCCCCCCCCCCGGGTATAAAGAAAGAGTCAGTGTCCTTTCAAAACCAGAAAACACTTAAAACAATACAACACTACAATACTGTAGCTGCAGCCCCATCGCAGTATATGTACTGCGGCGGGTCGGCAAATGGTTAAATTGTAAGTTCACCGCACCTCTGGACCCCTTTACATTACACAGCACCCTGCACCTCTGGACTCCTTTACATTACACAGCACCTGCACCTCTGGACTCCTTTACATTACACAGCACCCTGCACCTCTGGACTCCTTTACATTACACAGCACCCTGCACCTCTGGACCCCTTTACATTACACAGCACCCTGCACCTCTGGACTCCTTTACATTACACAGCACCCTGCACCTCTGGACCCCTTTACATTACATAGCACCCTGCACCTCTGGACTCCTTTACATTACACAGCACCCTGCACCTCTGGACTCCTTTACATTACACAGCACCCTGCACCTCTGGACCCCTTTACATTACATAGCACCCTGCACCTCTGGACTCCTTTACATTACACGGTACCCTGAAGCCTTTGGGTTCACACTGGTGTCCTGAAGTTTGTCCCAGTGCTGGCGTATACATAGTTTTTCTGCATTTTATCCCCATTTTTAGCTGCAGTCCCACAGACTTCTATTAGCTTGTGTAATTTTACTGTGTTTTCTGAAAGCACACCAAAGATTCAGTATAGAGGACATTTGGTGCGCTTTCAGAAAATGTTGCAAAAATGTGTAACCTAATAGAAGTCTGTGGGACTGTAGTGAAAATTGAGGTAAATGCAGGGTGTATACACCAGCACTGCAACTGAACCACAGCGCATCAGTGTGAACCCACTTGAGTCCTGGTTTACATATATGCGATACAGGAATCAGCGTGATTCCAGTGCGGATTCCTGCATTGCATGTTGCTTGTCGGCCATTCATGATGCCCTTTGCAAACTGCTATGGGTGTCAATGGAAAATTAATGACACCCCACAGATCAGTTTGCAGATCGCAGTGAGAATTGTGAAATGGTGCAGGAATCAGATTGGATAGGTGTAAACACCCATCCAATCCGATTCCAGTGCAGACCATAAAAAGGGTCCTGCACCGTTTTGGTGCAAATGCGTTTTGAGCCATACAGTTTGTATTGCTGAATTCGCATTGCACAGACATCGAATGTGATTTGTACAGCAACGCGGTGCGAATCACATGCAATAGCTATGATCACACTAGTGAAAACCCTGGCTAAAGGAACATGATGGGAACATGATAGGGCCAACTATTAGCACAGAGTTAATGAAAGACTCTACTAGAGGACAACAGAGGAAAGATTGGGAGTGAAAGATTTGGGAGAGAGAGAGCAGAGTCTGGACACAGGGACAGTGCTGATAACTCACTTGGATGTTCCCAGGTTGCTACTTGTTTAAATGTTCCCGCCCCCACATTCCTTTCAGAGGCAGCACACGGGCTGTGCGGAGCATGGACGGGACACAGAAACAGAGTGGAGGGAGGGGGCAGAGCCGATGCAGCCTCTTCCATTTCTGTGGAGGGGGGAGTTGTACTCGATGGGCTATTAGAATTTAACCTGAGCTCTCCCTGCGCTGTCAGCATGTCACATCACCGCTGCACTACCAAGCCTGTCCCGCTCTCACTGTATCATACAGGGGAGGATGGGGGGGCCGCCTGACACCCCCCCCAATGTGTGGTATCCAGTTAGTACACCACTGCTGTGCCCCCTTCCTACAATAAATTACTCCGCCCAGGGCATCCGCCCCCTTCAGCCCACCCCTTGTACCAGCCCTGGTGGTTCAGTTCGCAGAAGAACATGCGAACAGGCAAAAAATTTGTTTGAACACGCGAACACCGTTAAAGTCTATGGGACACTAACGTGAAAAATCAAAAGTGCTCATTTTAAGGGTTAATATGCAAGTTATTTTCACAAAAAGTGTTTGGGGACCCGGGTCCTGGCTCGGGTACATAAACGGGTGGCCCCTGCCCCCTCTGACACCACGGGGAAGCCATTGAGAAGTCCCCGTGCATCAGAGGGGGGCTGGGTCACCCGGGTACATCATCGTGTGGCCCCGCCATCAGTTATAAAAGAACTGTCACCTGCGAGGACGCGTCATACGACGATGAATGGACTTCGTGGGACATTTTTTTTTTTTTTTTTAATAAAGGACTTGTACCAAGCTGTGTCTTGTGGTTTTTTTAAATTTTGACACTTTTTTTGTGAAATGGTACGGGTACAATATACCCGTTACCATTTCAAACAGGAGGGGTGGGATCTGGGGGTCCCCTTGTTAAAGTGGGCTTCCAGATTCCTATAAGCCCCCCCGCCCACAGACCCCCACAACCACCGGTCAAGGGTTGTAGGGATGAGGCCCTTGTCCCCAAGGGGACAAGGTGCTTTGGTTGGATACCCAAAAGCACCCTCCCCATGTTGAGGACACGTGGCCTGGTACAGTTCAGGAGGGGCCTGAACCTGTGGCCTGCCAGGTTGCGTGCTCGGATAAGGGTCTGCTATGGATTTTTTGGGGGACCCTCACGCCATTTAAAAAAAAAAATTGGCATGAGGTTCCCCTTAAAATTCAGGTCTGGTATGAATTTTGAGGGGGACCCCTACGCCGTTTTTTTAAAAAAAAATTGGGTTCCCCTTAATATCCATACCAGACCTGAAGGGCCTGGAATGGAATTTGGGGGGACCCCCATTCAATTTTATTTTTACATTTTGGTTCGGGGTTCCCCTTAATATTCATACCAGTCCCAAAGGGCCTGGTAATGGACTGGGGGGATCCCATGCTATTTTTTTCAATGACTTTTATCTGTATTGCTGGGACCGACAATTCATTATAGCCGCTATTACTTTAAAATGACTCTTTTTTCTTTAGAAATGTCATTTTGTACAGGGACTGTTCTAAACACGGGAAAAGGCGCCACTTTACAGACATACTGTAGACACCCCCCAGGTACAAAATTTAAAGGAATATTTCACTTTTGTGGTGTTTCACTTTAAGCATTATTAAAATCATTGCTCCCGAAAAAACAGCCGTTTTTAAAAAAAATTTTGCATTGATACATGTCCCCTGGGGCAGGATCCAGGTCTCTAAACACTTTTTATGACAATACCATGCATATAAGTGAAAGGTTAGTGTGTGGGTGTGGCGCAGTCCTAATTCATAGAAATACTTGGTAAATCGTGTGTAGCCAAATCCCATATGTAAAGTCGCATATAAAGTATAAACCAAAATTGCAAATAAAAATCAAACATAAAACAGCAAAGTGACCCCCTTTGGAGTGTGTAGCTGTATCGTTGTCCTAGTTTAAAAAATGTTTGGTAAACCGTGTGTAGCCAAATCCCACATGTAAAGTCGCATGTAAATTATAAACAAAATATAAACAAAATCGCATATAGCAAATTTATCGGCTAGGTTGGCCCCCTTTGAATTGGGGGAGGGGGGAAGGGGAACAGAGGATGAAATCAAAAAATGACTTTAGCCAAAGCTATTCCATCCACATAAAAACCCCATATAGTGATTGACAAACATAACATTGCTGAATAATTACATAGGTTAAATCGTGACTAGTGCTCAGTGCAACTTAAGTGAAAAACTTGACATCTTTGTAAAGCAAGGCAGGTATTTGTATTAATCTTGGTGACCAGGTGCTCGTGTCTTGTGATCATGCGGACACTCACCAGCTTCTTTAACCCCTGCGGGGGTAATGCGCAGTCACAGTGTATGCCACTGTGCGGCAATCCACAGGCTGTTTCTGGGTCAGAGAGAGTTAGAGAGATGTGGTCTAGAGAAGGACTGTTTCACTCACTGGATTGTGTCCAGAGGAGGTTGAAGGGTGCACAGCAGTCCTGGGAACTGAGTAAAGACCCTAAATTGATCCCTGTGACTGTACAGTATTCTGAAAAATGCACTGGGTACCAGATGCTGTGCACAAGAGCAAGGTAACCAGATGCCAGAGAGTCTTGCCCCATGATCTTCAGCTGTAAGGGAACCAACCGTTCAGTATCCACATTCAATTATAGAGACGTTTGTCCTCTAACCACTGTTTGTTAATCGTTTTTGGAGTATCCCATGGTCCAACCCATCTCCTGGTCAAGTTCTACAAGCAATAAATTACAAAAAAGACAACCCCTAGACTGTTTATTGAATCTAGAGTTCATGGACGGCTCCTTGGGTGGACTGGTGGCCTCTGTACAGTTTGGAAAAGAACCAGTTAAAATATGTGCCCTTTCAGGGGTAGCATTACATCGATACAGTGCTACCCCCATAAGGGCTGCTGATTTGCCCCAGGTTCCTCCTGTCACATAGTGCAAACAACAGCATTCACTCCTTCAGCTCAGTCAAGGGGTTGCCATTTTCTGCACTTATAGCTGGTTAACTTGGATAGGGCAGGGAGCTGTGGGATACTCCAGAACAGTGGTTCTCAACCTCATCCCTCAAGTACCCCCAACAGGCCATGTTTTGGGAATTTCTCTTAGATAAAATAGCTGTCCAAAATACCAAGCCATTGACTCTGATTTAAAGCACCTGTGCAAGATAAAGGAAAACCTGCAAACACGACCTGTTGGGGATACTTGAGGACTGAGGTTGAGAACCATTGCTCCAGAATACCGAACAGTACACTCTTCACTCTGTAGCTACTTCTCAGTACAATCCCCTCAACCATATTTTAAGGAATGGACAGCACTGGATCAACATAAACCAGGCAAGGATTAGTTATAATGCACCAGGGAATCGACAGCAGCACAGTCACCCAGGTCCTGCCCTCAGGTCTGCACAAGTCCTTAGGTAATTGAATGCCTTCCTCCTGAATCAGGCAGACATTTCCAAGATGGACTCTCCAGACTGGACCCAAGGTAAAGTCCCCATTCTTCTTTAACTTCAGAGATTAACTTAACAGAGAGTAGTTAGGCCCCCCAGCTTAAGAGCCCAGTCACAAGTCCGACTTCTGTGACCCTGGAGGTTTTTTATTTTTGTTGTTTTCTTTTTTAGGTAGGTGGCAGAAGCTGCATGTGGAGGAACCAATGCCCTCCATTTCCCTCCTGCAGCTGCTGAATGTCTACGGGAGGGAGAGGAGAAGCGGGCATTCAGCAGCTACATAGAGGGGTTCCTCTACATAGTGCCGCCCCCGCTGCCCTCCTATCCAGGCATACGGGGGGGGGGGGGCGTACGGGTCCCCTGGAGCATGGGACCAGGTCCCAATGGCAACCCCTGTACAAATGTCCCTGCCTCATGCTCCTCTTAGACAGAGCACATATACAGGAAGAAAGGAGGGCGAATATGACTCTTTCCTGACATCCTCCCTACATACTTACATACTTTTACATACTTACATACTTTTACATACTTACACAGCTATGTACATACAGTACATAGCTGAATGCATGCTTCTAATAGTACGCAATAAGTGGTAAAGGAAGGAAGAGAGCCCTGGGGGTAGTCTGTATTATGTCACTCGGGCTGCAGCCATAGAATCTGACACTTGTATCTTTCATTTCCTTTCAGACAACCTTCAATAATGCCGCCATTCCCTCCATGTTGTGGCCTCATCATCATGGCTTCCCGCCAGCCAGGTGAGTATACAAGCAATGGCAATTACAGTATAAGCACCCCCCCCGTGGGATCCGCTTGGAAGCTGGAAATCACTGTAGTAGAGATCGATACTACAGTGATCTCCACTAGCTTTAGGGGCCCTTGCTGAGCAGCTGCCCTGCTGCATTCTGAGCACAGGAGGTTGGCCACTGGGCCCTGGCACCATTCAGCGATTGCATTGCATTTTCTCAATGAGGAAGGTAGAAGAGCGGGGTATTGCAGTCATGCTCTCCACCACATCCAATCAGGGAATCTTTTGCATTCCCTGAGAAGATGCAAATAATTCTCTAAATGACGCTCATGCCATGTAGACGACCTCCTGTGTTCATAATGCAGCAAGGACATGGAAGCTATTGGAGATCCCTGTAGCAGCAATGCTTAATGTAGGGGTTTCCAGACTCTAGAGGGATTTCACAGATATGATATATGCATTATTACATTGGTCCAAGCTTGAACAATGTAATTATGTAAAAATTGCCATAGCTGGAATTGTTCTTTAAACTGTTGCTAGAGTTATGTTGCAGAGTTACTGCTATATTCTTTATATTCTGACACTCATACCTGTTTTTTCCTACTGTTGCTACCCTACTTGTCTTTAATGTGACCCTTTACCTATTGCTCTAGCTTGTGTTATGTGCTTTGGTTTATTTCAGTAGTGTAGAAAGAAGAAAATAAACCTCTGGATATAATATATTCCACCTGTCATGGTGACTGCAAGACCATCTTAGTGTAGAAGCCGACAACACAGACATCACTGTGTCACACAATATTCAATTCTTGATGGGCAGTTGGAGTTCAACTCAGATGTGGTACATCACACCCTGAGTATACCTTCATGCCAGTGCTGTTGCTACCAGGGAGTGTGTTAGCTGATCCCTGTCGGTCATCTCAGACCAGTAGTTCTTAGACCGAGATATTGAGGGCCATCACGCTAAGTCAATGTGGCCTTGCTGCAGTGCACATGTGCTGGCAGGAAGCACCTGTCAGAAGGTGAGAGCGAGGACTCTGTGTGCTGCTGCTTGTTCTTTGGCCAATCAAAAGGCTGGGAGAGCAGCTTACTATACACTACAAGATTTTATCAGGCCCGCAACAAGTGTCTATGAAAATAATCTAGCTGGCTGGTGTTGGAAGCGCCGGTCTGTGTATCATAATATGGAGACTGCCAGCAAGCCATAATCCTCCCCGCGTCCTCCTGATGGGCACTCCTGGATGTAAGGAGATACTGTGATGGACACTCCTGGATGTAAGGAGATACTCTGATGGGCACTCCTGGATGTAAAGGGAACTCCTTTTAAGATTTTTTTTTTGGCCAGTAAACTTTTGTAACATCCAAAATGTGGTCCTCAAACTTGAAAACGTTGGAGACCCCTGAGCCAAACTAAGCACAGAGTTGGAAATCCCTTATCTCCTAATTGGTAATTTGGTATTTGTGTTCCCGGTCCCTAGCTTGATTGGACGGTACTTTTAAAGAGTATTCATCTCCTAAGTGTTCACTGGAAATACAGCTCAAGTTACTGGACACCAGATATAATTTTCTTATTCTCCTGTGTGTGTGTCTAGTCCCTCTACAGGGGATCTGGGTTGACGTCCAGGTGAAAGGCTTTGTGGCGGATGTATCAGCAACTCTCAAGTATAAGAACAAGGAGGAGAAGGCGGTGGAAGCGGTCTTTGTCTTCCCCATGGATGAAGACTCTGCTGTCTACAGCTTTGAGGCCACAATAGAGGGGAAGACGATTGTAGCTGACCTCCAGGAGAAGAAGGAGGTAATGAGGATTACAAGACGAACAAGAGAAACACATTATATTTTCACATGACATGATTATACACTCTTAGGCTTTTCTTTAAACTGGATTATAAGTATACATTCTTAGGCATATAGTACAATCATTTGGTCACTTTTTGCTTTTCACGTTGATGACTGATGGAGCCCCAAAATTCTGTGGCCAAGGCTGTAAACTGCCCACAAAGGGCTCTGCCATTTATTTGATGGTTGAATAGTAATGTACTTTTAACATTTGTCCATGTTGCTTTGTAGATGAGATATAGAATGTGTGGTCACCAGTTTGGCTGAAGTATCTACAGATCTTGTATATCAGGTTTTGTGATCTTCAGTCACAGTCAGGCTGTTACTTTCTTTCTATTTTGGGAGAATCAACAGAAAAACTAGACACAAATCGTAGAGTTAGCTGGAATTTGGTAATGCAAATATTGCCGTACAGTACACTATAAGACACCATAGCTGGATCAGTACAAAAAAAAAAAAAAAATATATATATATATATATATATATATATATATATATATATAGGCGACGGAAAGTATTCAGACCCCCTTAAATTTTTCACTCTTTGTTATATTGCAGCCATTTGCTAAAAGTATTCCTAAGTATTCAGACCCTTTGCTGTGACACTCATATATTTAACTCAGGTGCTGTCCATTTCTTCTGATCATCCTTGAGATGGTTCTACACCTTCATTTGAGTTCAGCTGTGTTTGATTATACTGATTGGACTTGATTAGGAAAGCCACACACCTGTCTATATAAGACCTTACAGCTCACAGAGGAAATGAGAATCATAAGGTCAAAGGAACTGCCTGAAGAGCTCAGAGACAGAATTGTGGCAAGGCACAGATCTGGCCAAGGTTACAAAAAATTTCTGCTGCACTTAAGGTTCCTAAGAGCACAGTGGCCTCCATAATCCTTAAATGGAAGACATTTGGGACGACCAGAACCCTTCCTAGAGCTGGCCGTCCGGCCAAACAGAGCTATCGGGGGAGAAGAGCCTTGGTGAGAGAGGTAAAGAAGAACCCAAAGATCACTGTGGCTGAGCTCCAGAGATGCAGTCGGGAGATGGGAGAACGTTGTAGAAGGTCAACCATCACTGCAGCCCTCTGCCATAAAGCCCCGACTGGTGGAGTGGCCCGACGGAAGCCTCTGAGTGCAAGACACATGAAAGCCTGCATGGAGTTTGCAAAAAACACCTGAAGGACTCCAAGATGGTGGGAAATAAGATTCTTTGGTCTGATGAGACCAAGATAGAACTTTTTGGCCTTAATTCTAAGTGGTATGTGTGGAGAAAACCAGACACTGCTCATCACCTGTCCAATACAGTCCCAACAGTGAAGCATGGTGGTGGCAGCATCATGCTGTGAGGGTGTTTTTCAACTGCAGGGACAGGACGACTGGTTGCAATCGAGGGAAAGATGAATTCGGCCAAGTACAGGGATATCCTGGACGAAAACCTTCTCTAGATTTCACAGGACCTCAGACTGGGCTGAAGGTTTACCTTCCAACAAGACAATGACCCTAAGCACACAGCTAAAATAACGAAGGAGTGGCTTCACAACAACTCTGTGACTGTTCTTGAATGGCCCAGCCAGAGCCCTGACTTAAACCCAATTGAGCATCTCTGTAGAGACCTAAAAATGGCTGTCCACCAACGTTTACCATCCAACCTGACAGAACTGGAGAGAATCTGCAAGGAGGAATGGCAGAGGATCCCCAAATCCAGGTGTGAAAAACTTGTTGCATCTTTCCCAAAAAGACTCTTGGCTGTATTAGATCAAAAGGGTGCTTCTACTAAATACTGAGCAAAGGGTCTGAATACTTAGGACCATGTGATATTTCAGTTTTTCTTTTTTTAATAAATCTGCAAAAATGTCAACAATTCTGTGTTTTTCTGTCAATATGGGGTGCTGTGTGTACAATATGGGGTGCTGTGTGTACATTAATGAGGAAAAAAAATAAACTTAAATGATTTTAGCAAATGGCTGCAATATAACAAAGAGTGAAACATTTAAGGGGGTCTGAATACTTTCCATCCCCACTGTGTATATATATATATATATATATATATATATATCTATATATCTATATAGATATATATATATATATATATATATCTATATAGATATATATAGATACATAGATATACAGTGGCTTGCGAAAGTATTTGGCCCCCTTGAACTTTTCAACCTTTTGCCACATTTCAGGCTTCAAACATAAAGATAAAAAATTTTAATTTTTTGTGAAGAATCACCAACAAGTGGGACACAATTGTGAAGTGGAACGAAATCTTTTGGATTTTTGAAACTTTTTTAACTAATAAAAAAATGAAAAGTGGGGCGTGCAAAATTATTCGGCCCCCTTGCGTTAATACTTTGTAGAGTCACCTTTTGCTGCGATTACAGCTGCAAGTCGCTTGGGGTATGTCTCTATCAGTTTTGCACATTGAGAGACTGAAATTCTTGCCCATTCTTCCTTGCAAAACAGCTTGAGCTCAGTGAGGTTGGATGGAGAGCGTTTGTGAACAGCAGTTTTCAGCTCTTTCCACAGATTCTCGATTGGATTCAGGTCTGGACTTTGACTTGGCCATTCTAACACCTGGATACGTTTATTTGTGAACCATTCCTTTGTAGATTTTGCTGTATGTTTGGGGTCATTGTCTTGTTGGAAGATAAATCTTCGTCCCAGTTTCAGGTCTTTTGCAGACTCCAACAGGTTTTCATCCAGAATGGTCCTGTATTTGGCTGCATCCATCTTCCCCTCAATTTTAACCATCTTCCCTGTCCCTGCTGAAGAAAAGCAGGCCCAAACCATGATGCTGCCACCACCATGTTTGACAGTGGGCATGGTGTGTTGAGTGTGATGAGCTGTGTTGCTTTTACGCCAAACATATCGTTTTGCATTGTGGCCAAAAAGTTTGATTTTGTTTTCATCGGACCAGAGCACCTTCTTCCACATGTATGGTGTGTCTCCCAGGTGGCTTGTGGCAAACTTTAGACAAGACTTTTTATGGATATCTTTGAGAAATGGCTTTCTTCTTGCCACTCTTCCATAAAAGCCAGATTTGTGCAGTGTACGACTGATTGTTGTCCTATGGACAGACTCTCCCACCTCAGCTGTAGTTCTCTGCAGTTCATCCAGAGTGATCATGGGCCTCTTGGCTGCATCTCTGATCAGTCTTCTCCTTGTCTGAGCTGAAAGTTTAGAGGGACAGCCAGGTCTTGGTAGATTTGCAGTGGTCTGATACTCCTTCCATTTCAAAATGATCGCTTGCACAGTGCTCCTTGGGATGTTTAAAGCTTGGGAAATCTTTTATCCAAATCCGGCTTTAAACTTCTCCACAACAGTATTAAGGACCTGCCTGGTGTGTTCCTTGGTCTTCATGATGCTCTCTGCGCTTTCAACAGAACCCTGAGACTATCACAGAGCAGGTGCATTTATACAGAGACTTGATTACACACAGGTGGATTCTATTTATCACCATCAGTCATTTAGGACAACATTGGATCATTCAGAGATCCTCGCTGAACTTCTGGAGTGAGTTTGCTGCACTGAAAGTAAAGGGGCCGAATAATTTTGCACGCACCACTTTTCAGTTTTTTAATTGCTAAAAAAGTTTAAAATATCCAATAGATTTCGTTCCACTTCACAATTGTGTCCCACTTGTTGGTGATTCTTCACAAAAAATTAAAATTTTATATCTTTATGTTTGAAGCCTGAAATGTGGCAAAAGGTTGAAAAGTTCAAGGGGGCCGAATACTTTCGCCACTGTATCTATAGATCTCTCTATATATATATATCTATATATAGATATATAGATATATCTATATATCTATATATATATATATAGATATAGAGATATATCTATATATATAATAGAAACTGTGTACATCATATTCACAGATCTAAATTGCTGTAAAAGTGTTTAAATTACACAAAAGTAACAGGTTTTCTGCTATTCCTACTCTTCTCCAGGCCCACAAAACCTATGATGAGGCCATCAGCCGAGGTGAACAAGCCTTCCTCCTGGAGGAAGATGAGAGCTCGGCAGACATCTTTAGCTGCAGTGTTGGGAATCTCCCTCCTGGCCAGGAGGCCGAGGTCACCTTAAAATATGTGCGGGAGTTGCCAGTGGAGGCAGATGGAGCTGTGCGTTTTGTACTCCCGGCCATCCTCAACCCGAGATACACCCCAAAAGGTACAAGTACAAAGCAGAGCGTTTTTTTTTTTTTCAATGTAATGCTTTTATTTGCTCTTCTAAAAGGACCACTAACCCTAAAGTGAACTTGACATGGCCTAAAATGTTTCTAAAGCAACAAGTGCAGACACTAAGAACCTTGCGTTAGTCATTAATCTAGTTCCTGTGTACCTATGGAGCCTTTTGCATTATAGACCCCGGTTTTACACGGGACATTGTGTTCTGTCCATATTGTAACTCAAGCACTAACCCCAGCCAATTAAATTTCAGATACTTGGGCTTTAAATGGCAGAACTTCTGTGTGCAGTAGGGTAGATTAGCCATATTTTTTGTTTTTAAAGATTTTTTTTGCTTCGATCAAGACTTCATCTATACAGTGCATGAGCTTGTCTCTTTATGCAGCTATCCAGATTGGTGTGTCCTCCACTGATGTGGCTAATGTGACCTTCAGCCACTGGGCTTTGCTTGTGGTGCTTTCCAGAGTACTGTCTTAGTTCGCCACAGAGTACTACCTTAGAGCTGTGGCACAACCTTTGAGTAGGACTCTATCTCTGAAGACTAATTATGAGTATGCTATTGGTGGAGTATTGAAAACTACTATATTTATTAGAACTTTTGCACTCCATTATTGTAGCGATCACCCCTGAAAGGGCTGCTGGTTTGTGTGCCTGGTTCTTTCCCCAGTTATGGCAGTGGCAGCTAGGTACACAGCAACAGTCACTCTGTGGCTCACTAAGCAGTCTAGGGGTTTGTCTGTTGTAGATTTATTGCTGGTTAAACTTGGATAGGGATGAAGGGAGCTGTGGGATACTCCAGTTGCACAATGTAATGATATGAGGACACTCTTTACTATGTCAAAACTCTTTAGCTCAGTCCTTCTAGCAGCGTCCAGGAGGTTACCTAGCTCTAGCTATCTAGAGCAGTGGTCTCCAAATGCGGCCCTTTGCATACTTTTATCCAGCCCTTGAGGCATTTTTCCCCCACTAGGGATGAGCTTCGAGTTCAAGCCCAACATGAGTTCGACTCGTACAACGGCTGTGACGAGGATCGAACATTATGGGCCGTTTGCGGCGCGTCACGGCCCATAATGCACTGCGTCATCGCAGTGGTTTGATGGCTGATGATTGGCCAAGCATGCACTATGACCTGCATGCTTTGGCCAATCACAGCACCGTAAGCAAACAGAGCAAACAGAGCCAGGGTGCCTTTGGCCAATTATGGCTCAGGGGAATAAGTACACGCCCCACACTATATAAGGCCACCTGCACGTCAGCCGTATGTAGTGTGTTTCGGCGTTCAGAGAGAGAGAGAGAGAGAGAGAGAGAGAGAGTGTCATTTAATTTCATTTAGATAGATTGAGATAGATTGAGCAGACAGTTGATTCAATTAGCTCCAGTATATTTAGTGTATAAAAATATATATATACTGTGTCCAGTTTAGCTAGAACTCGCTGCAAACCGTTCCTGTTGTTCCCTTCCTAATATACTACAGGCAGGCAAGTTCATTCAGTTAGCTGCAGTATATACAGTACTGTATCCTGTGCAGCTAGATCTCGCTGCAGACCGTTCCTGTTGTTCTCTTCCTAATATACTATAGGCAGGCAGTTCATTCAGTTAGTTGCAATATATTCAGTACTGTATACAGTTTAGCTAGATCTCGCTGCAGACCGTTCCTGTTGTTCTGTTCCTAATATACTACAGGCCGGCAAGTTCAATTAGTTAGCTGAAATATATTCAGTACTGTATCCTGTGCAGCTAGATCTCGCTGCAGACTGTTCCTGTTGTTCTCTTCCTAATATACTATAGGCAGGCAGTTCATTCAGTTAGCTGCAGTATATTCAGTACTGTATCCTGTGCAGCTAGATCTCGCTGAAGACCGTTCCTGTTGTTCTGTTCCTAATATACTACAGGCAGGCAGTTCATTCAGTTAGCTGCAGTATATTCAGTACTGTATCCAGTTTACCGTATATACTCGAGTATAAGTCGATGTGCATGTGTCCTGTACCTGTGTCATGTGTATATGTGCATGTGTCATGTGTATATGTACCTGTGTCCTGTGTATGTGTGCATGTGTCATGTGTATATGGTCCTGTGTATGTGTATGTGTGCATGTGTCTGTGTGCATCCTACCTGTGTCCTGTGCATGCCTCCGAGTGCCACTCTGCACCGATCAGCGTCTGCTATTCCTATTTGGTGGCCATTCACTGTTCAAAAGCCGCGCCTCCTCGTCGTTAATGATAGGCAGAAAACTCCATTTCCCAGCAGTCAGTGGTCAGCCTATCACGGGCATTCTCTCATCCTCATACCACGGACGAGGATGAGAGAATGTCCATGATAGGCTGTACACTGACTGCCTATCACAGATGAGGAGGTGTGGCTTTTGAACTGTGAGAGCCGAGAGCCGCTCCGAGTGCTATGTAGCACACGCTGTCCGCCATCTGCCTGCATGACACGCTAATCATGTAGGCAGACGGGGGTGACTCATGTATAAGTCGAGGGGGGCACTTTCAGCCCCAAAAAAGGGGCTGAAAAATTTGACTTATACACGAGTATATATGGTAGCTAGATCTCGCTGCAGACCGTTCCTGTTGTTCTGTTCCTAATATACTACAGGCAGGCAAGTTCATTCAGTTAGCTGCAGTATATTCAGTACTGTATCCTGTGCAGCTAGATCTCGCTGCAGACCGTTCCTGTTGTTCTCTTCCTAATATGCTACAGGCAGTTCATTCAGTTAGCTGCAGTATATTCAGTACTGTATCCTGTGCAGCTAGATCTCCCTGCAGACCGTTCCTGTTGTTTTCTTCCTAATATACTACAGGCAGGCAGTTTATTCAGTTAGCTGCAGTATATTCAGTACTGTATCCTGTGCAACTAGATGCAGCAGTTGGAGTGCTAGCAATTTAGCCATGCTAGCATTCAGCCGCTGGGCATGTGGATGGCTGGGACCGAATTTCTTTCCCCGGTTTAGCAACTGGGGTAGGGAAATTTGCCTGCTACAATCGGACTCTGGTGTAGCGACAGCAGATTGCCCGCAAGTACTTGGCACACCTAATTCTACACTTTCATTCCTCTCAGTGCAGGTTTCTGAGAGAACTGAAAGTATAGTGGGGTTGGAGATCCCAGCTGATGAGGAGCAAGGAGAGGTCCGCCTTGTTCTTTGGTGTGGGTCTTTTAAGTATGCTTGCCAAAGGACTGCATGGGAGTTCGACATATGTCTGGTCAAGCATGTGGTGCCCAAGCGTCTGCTGTTTTGGCCATGCTTGATACGCTTCAGACATATGTTGCAAACAGCAATGGTGCGATCTGCTGCATACGTCTCAAAAAAGGCCCACACCAAAGAACTTTTGGAAAAACGCGCAGAGTCAGCAGCGCCCTGCACATGCGGAGCTATGCGGTGTGATACAGTCGGTTGGCTACCCTTGAGCTGGCCCCTGGAGGGCATCCTGCCTCATTGGAGATGTGCCTCCTCCTCTTCCTCTCTCCTATCCGGCACCCACATAGAGTCAGTGACCTCATCATCCCCCCTCCTCGTCAGTGGAGCAAACCTGGCAGTATGCTGTAGCTGGGGGAACATGACTGCCAATTTGTTGTCCTTCTTGGGCACCCCCTATCTCTGGGCTCACGTTACTGCCTTCCTCAATCTGGGTACCATCATCGGAGCCTTTAAAACGCTGCTCATCCTCCTGCAGCATGTACCCAACACTGTGGTCAAACAGTTCGGGAACTCCTCAGGGCATGATGATGGGGCTAGGGAAGGAGTGACTGATGACATTGAGCCAATGGAAGAGGCCGCTTTGGCAGCTGTATTGGCAGCCAAAGTACTCTGAGCCTGGGTGACAGAGGATGAGGAGGATGAGGACGGCTTGGTCATCCACTCTACCAACTCTTCTGCATGTTGTGGCTCAACACGGCCAAAAAAGCGACAAGCGTGTCCCACGGCCATGTGCTGAGGATGCACCGTGTCCACGACCAGCAATGTTGGCTGTAGACACAGAGCCTGCTTGCCCTCTTTTAGTGGCCTATGAGCATCTGCGTCTCCTAGTTGGCCTTCCAGACATACTGTATTTGATATATTTGTAATGTATTTGAATAGGTACACCAGGAATGGCCTGCAGTGAGATGTAGCTGCACAAAGCTGGGATGTGTATATATATATATATATATATATATATATATATATATATATATATATACTGAATATACTGCAGCTAACTGAATCAACTGCCTGCCTGTAGTATATTAGGAAGAGAACAACGGGAACGGTCTGCAGTGAGATCTAGCTGCACAGGATACAGTACTGAATATACTGCAGCTAACTGAATAAACTGCCTGCCTGTAGTATATTAGGAACAGAACAACAGGAACGGTCTGCAGCGAGATCTAGCTGCACAGGATACAGTACTGAATATACTGCAGATAACTGAATTAACTGCCTGCCTGTAATATATTAGGAAGAGAACAACGGGAATGCTCTGCAGCGAGATCTAGCTGCACAGGATACAGTACTGAATATACTACAGCTAACTGAATGAACTGCCTGCCTGTAGTATATTAGGAAGAGAACAAAAGGAATGGTCTGCAGTGAGATCTATCTGCACAGGATACAGTGCTGAATATACTGCAGCTAACTGAATGAACTTGCCTGCCTGTAGTATATTAGGAACAGAACAACAGGAACAGTCTGCAGCGAGATCTAGCTAAACTGGATACAGTACTGAATATACTGCAGCTAACTGAATTAACTGCCTGCCTGTAGTATATTAGGAACAGAACAACAGGAACGGTCTGCAGCTAGATCTAGCTGCACAGGATACAGTACTGAATATACTGCAGATAACTGAATGAACTGCCTGCCTATAGTATATTAGGAAGAGAACAACAGGAACGGTCTGCAGGGAGATCTAGCTGCACAGGATACAGTACTGAATATACTGCAGCTAACTGAATGAACTTGCCTGCCTGTAGTATATTAGGAACAGAACAACAAGAACGGTCTGCAGCGAGATCTAGCTAAACTGGATACAGTACTGAATATACTGCAGCTAACTGAATGAACTTGCCTGCCTGTAGTATACTAGGAAGAGAACAACAGGAACGGTCAGCAGCAAGATCTAGCTGCACAGGATACAGTACTGAATATACTGCAGCTAACTGAATGAACTTGCCTGCTTGTAGTATATTAGAAAGAGAACAACAGGAACGGTCTGCAGCGAGATCTAGCTAAACTGGATACAGTATATATATATATATATATATATATATATATACTGTGTATATATATATATATATATATATATATATATACATATATATATACAAAGCCTGGAATGTATATATATACTAAATATACTGGAGCGGCTTTTGAACTGTGAGAGCCGAGAGCCACTGCCGAGTGCTATGTAGCACACGCTGGCCGCCGTCTGCCTGCATGACACGCTGGGAGGTTACAAATTCCTGGTCCTGGACAGCATGTTGCTGAGGCTTCGGTCAGTCACAGAAGGAGTGGTGGAGAAGGTGGCTGTCTGACAGATGCGTTCACTCAATTTTTTAGTCCGCAGCCCCAAGGTCTGATCGGTTCCAGCAACCATTGCCAGCGTCTGATTTACATGGTGCAGGAATACCTAGGGGCAAGATCAGACTTGGAGACCTTTCCAACTGAAAATCCTCTGGGTTACTGGGTCTTGAGGATGGATCACTGGCCAGAGCTTGGCCAGAGCTTGCACAGTATGCTATTGAGCTACTGGCCTGTCCTGCATCCAGTGTTCTTTCGGAACGCACATTCAGTGCTGTTGGAGGCTTTGTAACCGATCACAGAGTGTGCCTGTCCACCGACTTAGTTGATCGGTTCACCTTCATAAAAATGAATCAGTCTTGGATCACCAGAATGTGAGATCCCTTGAACTGCCTATGCTGATGCTGAGTGACTATCCTGTTAAGCTGAGTGACTATCCTATTCCTCCTCAATGTTCATGTTGATAGCTTGTAAGAACATTTTTTGGTTCTGGGCACCACCACCAGTGGCTAAGGCCCAATTTTTCTGCCCCTGTTCAACAGGGGCTTGTAATTACAATTTTTGCTGTATTATTTTGCAGCAGGGTTTGTTCCTGTGCTGAACTAGAGTATCTGTGAGGGGTTGCAGTGTTGTGGCACCACCACCAGTGCCTAAGGCCCAATTTTTCTGCCCCTGTTCAACAGGGTCGTGTAATTACAATTTTTGCTGTAATATTTTGCAGCAGGGCTTGTTCCTGCACTAAAGTAGAGTATCTGTGAGGGGTTGCAGTGTTGTGGCACCAGCACCAGTGCCTAAAGCCCAATTTTTTTGCCCCTGTTCAACAGGGGCGTGTAATTACAATATTTGCTGTAATATTTTACAGCAGGGCTTGTTCCTGCGCTAGAGTATCTGTGAGGGGTTGCAGTGTTGTGGCACCAGCACCAGTGCCTAAAGCCCAATTTTTCTGCCCCTGTTCAACAGGGACGTGTAATTACAATTTTTGATCTAATATTTCACAGCAGGGCCCGTTCCTGCGTCCACCAAGAGTAACTGTGAGGGCTTACAGTGTTGTGGCAACACCACCACACCACCACCAAAGGCCCAATTTTTTTGACCCTGTTCAACAGGGGCATATAATTACAATTCTTGATATAATATTTCACAGCAGGCCCATTCCAGCGCCCACCAAGAGTAAGTGTGAGGGCTTACAGTGTTCTGGTACCACCAACATCTAAGGCTCAAATTTCTGCAGATTATATAGGTCAGGCCCCTACTTTCAAACATCCGACTTAAAAAAAAGACTCCTACTTACAAACAGAGGGAGACAACAAGAAGTGAGAGGAAATCTACCCCTAGGAAGGGAAATAATCTCCTGTAAGAGTTAATATGGAAAAAATGTGTCTCCTCCACTGATGCTTTATCAACAATCCTTGTTTCCCTAAAAACCCCAAATTTTCAAAATCCAATTGTCATTGGGACAGAAAGTGAGGTGAAGTCTTCTGAATAGGGGCACAGACAGCAAAACAAATGTTACAGGGGTGATAACCCTTCCCTATGTTTTCCAAAAAGCTTAATAATAGCTGTAATATTTTGCAGCAGGGCTTGTTCCTGCACTAAAGTAGAGTATCTGTGAGGGGTTGCAGTGTTGTGGCACCAGCACCAGTGCCTAAAGCCCAATTTTTCTGCCCCTGTTCAACAGGGGCGTGTAATTACAATATTTGCTGTAATATTTTGCAGCAGGGCTTGTTCCTATGCTAGATTATCTGTAAGGGGTTGCAGTGTTGTGGCACCAGCACCAGTGCCTAAAGTCCAATTTTTCTGCCCCTGTTCTACAGGGGCGTGTAATTACAATTTTTGCTGTAATATTTTGCAGCAGGGCTTGTTCCTGCACTAAAGTATCTGTGAGGGGTTGCAGTGTTGTGGCACCAGCACCAGTGCCTAAAGCCCAATTTTTCTGCCCCTCTTCAATATAGCCGTGTAATTACAATTTTTGCTGTAAGATTTTGCAGCAGGGCTTGTTCCTGCGCTAAAGTAGAGTATCTGTGAGGGGTTGCAGTGTTGTGGCACCAGCACCAGTGCCTAGAGCCCAATTTTTCTGCCCCTGTTCAACAGGGGCGTGTAATTACAATTCTTGATCTAATATTTCACAGCAGGGCCTGTTCCTGCACCCACCAAGAGTAACTGTGAGGGCTTACAGTGTTGTGGCAACACCACCACACCACCACCAAAGGCCCAATTTTTCTGACTCTGTTCAACAGGGGCATGTAATTACAATTCTTGATATAATATTTCACAGCAGGGCCCATTCCAGCACCCACCAAGAGTAACAGTGAGGGCTTACAGTGTTCTGGTACCACCAACACCAACGACTCCTACTTACAAATGGAGGGAGACAACAAGAAGTGAGAAGAAATCTACCCCTAGGAAAGGAAATTCTCTCCTGTAAGAGGTGTCTCCTCCACTGATGCTTTATCACCAATCCTTGTTTCCCTAAAAACCCCAAATTTTCAAAATCCAATTGTCATTGGGACAGAAAGTGAGGTGAAATCTTCTAGGGGCACAGACAACAAAACAAACAGGGGTGATAACCCTTCCCTATGCTTTCCAAAAAGCTTAAAAATAGATTTTTTTGGCTGGAGCTACACTTACAAAATGTACCTGTTCCAAATTACAAACAGATTCAACTTAAGAACAAACCTACAGTCCCTGTCTGTCTTGGGACCGCCTGTATACTGGTGTTCAGAGTATATAGGGCCTGGGGGCCCCACGCCTTTTCTTTTTTTAATTTGGGTACAGGGTTCCCCTTAATATCCATACAAGACCCAAAAATCCTGCTAATGGGCTGGGGGTTACCTATGCTGTCTTTCTCAATAATTTTTATCCATATTGCCGGGACCCGACATTACATTACAGCCGCAAGCAGTATTAGATGACTTTTATTCCTTTAGAAATGTCATTTTGTACAGGGACTGTTCTAAACACAGGAAACACGTGCCACGTTACAGGCATACTATAGACTTGCCGACCGCCTAACGCAGATATACTGCGGCAGAATGGCACGGGCAGGCAAATTCACGTACCTGGTGCCCGAGGCGGTCAGCTTCGTTAGGGGAGAGATCAATGCTGAGGGGGAGGCCACTTATTCGTGGCCACCCCCTTGCGATCGCTCCCAACGAATGATAATCTTCCTCTGCTGCTGTAATGTAAACAGCGGCAGAGGAAGTGATGTCATCTCTCCTCGAATCGGTCTTTTCATTCCGGCGCCGAGGAGAGAAGACATCGATGTGAGTTGCACCAACACTACACTAACAGTAGAACACTCAGGCACACTTTTCACCCCCCATCACCCCCCTGTACCCCCTGTCACAGTGACACCAATAGCAGGTTTTTTTTTTCTGATTATTGCATTGGTGTCAGTTTGTGACAGTTATAAGTGGTAGGGCAGTTAGTAGTAGCCCCCTTTAGGTCTAGGATACCCCCCTAACCCCCCCTAATAAAGTTTAACCCCTTGATCATCCCCCGTCGCCAGTGTCACTAAGCGATCATTTTTCTGATAGCTGTATTAGTGTCACAGGTGACACTAGTTAGGGAGGTAAGTATATAGGTTCGCTGTCAGGGACCCCCATATACTACCTAATAAAGGTTTTAACCCCCTGATTGCCCCCTAGTTAACCCTATCACCAGTGATCACAGTGATCACCGTATAACTGTTACGGGTGACGCTGGTTAGTTAGTTTGTTTTTTATAGTTTCAGGGCACCCGCCGTTTATTACCTAATAAAGGCTTAGCCCCCTGATCACCCGGCGGTGATATAAGTTAAGTTTTAGGGTCAGATAAGGTCTGCATCGCCCCAGGCAGTGTCAGGTTAGCGCCAGTACCGCTAACACCCACGCACGCAGCATACACCTCCCTTAGTAGTATAGCATCATTAAAATCACTGCTCCCGAAAAAAACGGTCGTTTTTAAAACTTTTTTTTGCATTGATACAGGACCAGGACTCCGGGCAGGACCCGGGTCCCCAAACCCTTTTTAGGACAATAACTTGCATATTAGCCTTTAAAATTCGCACTTTTGATTTCTTACGTTCGAGTCCCATAGACTTTAACGGTGTTCGAAAGTTCGCGCAAACTTTTGGTCCGTTTTCGTGTTCTGGAAGCGAACCGAACCGGGGGTTGTTCGGCTCATCCCTACCCCTCACTGTCAGCAACAGTGGGGCATAGTTCCTGCCACTGACACCAATGATGAGGCACTATTTCTCCCACTGACACCAATGATGCGGCTCTATTCCTCCCACTGACACCAACGATGGGGCACTATTCCTCCCACTAACACCAATGATGGAACACTATTCCTGACATCAATGTTGGGACACAATTTCTCCCACTGACACTAATGATGGGGCACTATATTTCCCAGTTGTAACAATGGGGAACTATTACTCCCCCCAGCGGTGTAAATAAAGGGGGGGTCAGGGGTGTTCAAATCCCCCCAGAGCAAAATGCCCAGAGAGTGTCCCTGCTGTTTAGCCTCAGCATCAGCACTGTAGAAGCAATCAGAGTTTCGGAGTGCAGCAGCCAGCCCCCCTTCTATTTTGCCCCATCCCCTCAGTTTAATATGGGGTCCCCCTGAAAAGCATGAAATTACTGCGAGGTCTCAGATGCCGGTGTCTTGCCGAGAAAGTTCCCCCGGTGGATAAGGACCCCCCTGTACTGCGCAGGCGCAGCGCTTGCGCAGTTCGAATGACTAAGGAGCCACCGATAATAGCCGAAGCTGAAAACCTTGAGTCAGCTGTACTCGACGCCTGCGCCCTGAGTCCAAGTTCAAGCCCCACCATC
The DNA here is from genome assembly GCF_042186555.1 of Aquarana catesbeiana. NCBI lineage: Eukaryota > Metazoa > Chordata > Amphibia > Anura > Ranidae > Aquarana > Aquarana catesbeiana. The sequence goes on along the minus strand of NC_133324.1, from coordinate 949,526,493 downwards.
CAAGTGGACACAGAGGTAGGCTAAAAAAGTGCCGAGCGAAGCGAGGCCGTGCCCGAAGCATGGCAAGCGAAGCGAGCCCGCGAGGGGCCCCGTTACAGGCGCCGTGTACAGCTGAATTACAGCTATTCAGCTTCGGCTATTTCCGGTGGCTTGTACTGTGCAATCGCTGTGAGTGCGCAGTACAGGGGGGTCCTTATCCGCGAGGGGAACTTTCTCGGCAGAACACCGGCAATTGACAGTGTATGGTTGAGGGAACTCCTAGATTCCTCCTCGAGGTATCATATGACACAGCCGAAGGGAGGCTGGAGATGCAGAAGTTTTCCTTAAGGAAAGGCGGGTGGGTTTGCTTTTGGAGAAGGGGGGAGTTTCTTGTAGAGAAGTTTACAGGGGGTGGTTAATGGCAGGGATTTGCTTCTGGAAGGGAATTTGATTGGAGGAAGGGAGATTTTCTTCATAATTGGGAATCTTTGCCGGGGGGGGGGAGAGGGTGTTGATTGAGGGAGATATTTTTGCTTTGGGGTGTTGGTTTAGAGACGGGGGGTTTAATTTTTGGGGGGATATTTGAGGGAGGGAGATATTTTACAGTGGGAATCTTTGCTTGGGGAGGGAGGGTTCTTAGAAGGGAGAGGGGGATTTTTTTTCCTTTTAAAAGCGATGTTTTATTAAAACAAATTATACTTACCTAGGTGGATGGAGCATCAATCCAATGTTGCATCTGTTACCAGCTGCTTCTAACACCAATAACAGAGCGATCAAAGACCGCTGATCACTCAGCCTTCAGTGAGCAAAGAGTGGTGACTGTCAGTCCCTGGCTCTGCCCCCTCCCCCAAGCTTATTGGAATGCCAGGCTGTGGGGGGGGGGGCAGGAGCGGCTGGCTCAGGGTCTCTGCAGCTCACTGAGAGGCTGAGCGAACTGCTGGTCCAGGCATCTGGGAGAAACCTGACTTTAAATTTAGGATCTTTTCACAGCCTGGACCTGCTGAGCTATGTCAGCTGACAGCGGGCTATAGCTGGCTGTCCGCTAAAAATGGGTCACAAAAGTGCAGAATGAACTGCGCTCCTCCCCAGGAGAAGTACATCCAATCGGTATGCCGTCCCTTCAGAGCGCATGCACCGGTGACATCACCGGCTGCTTTCCATGTGAATATCTCCTAAACACCACAAGTTTAGGAGATATTCACTATACCTACAGATAAGTGTTATTATAGGCTTACTTGTACGTACAAGTTCAAAAGCTGGGTTTATACTACAGTTTAAGACTGAATAAAAGCCAACCATATTGACCAGGTGCACCATCCTGTGGTAGGCAGCGCACAATAATTCACCTAAAACATTTCATAAAATTTCTTAGGACACAGTGTCAGAAATTTGTCCCTAACAGCAGGTAACCACTGTGACCCACGGTTTGTTAGTGTGTCGCTCAGGTTCAATCGATGTGGGTAGTAATGTAGATGATACTGAATGTGCTGCAGGAGTGCCGGTGAGGGATGGAACTCATCCCAGCTCCTGTAGTCACTGAAGGGAAGAGAGAAAAAAAAATCCCTGGTGCCGTACATCCACGGAGTCCTATGGTAATGTAGTTGTGATGGGAGAGACCTCAGCCCGGGTTCCCGCCAGGCCACACCCCAATGTGTTTTGCTTTGGCCCCCGGAGCTTAAACATGGGGACCACTGGATGTGCAGATAACAGCAGTGGCTCTTTTCAGCCCATCACTCAGGTGATAAGGCTGAGCAGCTGACAAAAACATCTGGGATCCTGCCACAATGGATGGAGCTGGAATGGGATCGGGGTGGTGGATGGAGTTGGGATGTGATCGAGGTGATGGATGGAGCCGAGATGGGATTAAGGGGAATGGATGGAGCCGGGATGGGATTGGGGTGGTAGATAGAGTTGGGATAGGATTGGGGTGATGGATGGAGCCGGGATGGGATTGTGGGGAATGGATGGAGCCAGAATGGGATTAGGGTGGTAGATGGAGTTGGAATGGGATTGGGGTGATGAATGGAACTGGGATAGGATTGGGGTGGTGGATGGAGCTGGGATGGGATCAGGGGGATGGATGGAGCCGGGATGGGATCAGGGTGGTGGATGGAGTTGGGATGGGATTGGGGTGGTGGATGGAGTCGGGGGGGATAGATGGAGCCAGGATGGGATTGGGGTGGTGGATGGGGCCAAGATGAGATTGGGGGGATGGATGGAGCCAGGATGGGATTGGGGTGGTGGATGGGGCCAAGATGGGATTGGGAGGATGGATGGAGCCGGGATGGGATTGGGGTGGTGGATGGAGCCGGGATGGGATTGGAGTGGTGGATGGAGCCGGGTTGGGATTGGGTAGATGGATGGAGCCAGGATGGGATTGGGGAGGCGGATGGAGCCAGGGTGGGATTAGGGAGATGGATAGAGCCAGGATGGGATTGGGGTGGCGGATGGAGCCGAGATGGGATCGATCGGGGGGGTGGATGGAACTGGAATGGGATCTTTGATTTGAGGGGGGTGGGGGTTAGAGGATATGTGCTAAGGAGTGCTATGGGAGGGGAGAGGGATAGTGCTGGGGGTGTCAAACTTCAAATCTGCCCCCCTCCTTCTAGCATAAGTCCTCTCTAACCCAAAACAAAGCACCCTTCTACCATATATCCTCTAAGCCCCACCCCCCTCCCTAAAATGTACTCCTGGCAGCATAATTGTTACCTACCCAGTCCCAGGCCCTCAAGAACTCCCCCCATCACAATGTCCCACAAGACTCCTGTTATTACAGACCTCAGCCCCGATTCCTGGAAAGATGCTGGAGCACGCTGTCCCTCCTCCTCCTCGTCTCTTCCTCCCTGTCTGTGTACTTGTCATGTCAGAGCCGAGGAGGAGGCAGCTATAGTCCGGTGTGCAGTGAGTGCAGCCGGCGGGGAGAGGAATGCGATTGTGGCGTGTGGGACCGTGAGGATCAGACATCGGGCACCCGGCCTGTCTGTCTCTCTGTGTCTTGGTCCCTCCCCGCACATCGCCTAAAGAAATCTGGGAAGGGAAGGAGGAAGAGGAGGGAGCCGCAGTGCTCCTCTCAATGCTGCGCCAGTGTCAGTCTGGGCTTGGTGTCACCCGGGTGCGGGCCGCATCCCCATAGCAACTCTACCGATGAGTGCACTACCGCACCACAAATGCGTGCATTGTGTTCTATTCAGTTGAATGGGGATAATTTTTTCTGCGCTGTATTGCAAAGCCTCATGGCCCCACTCTGCTCCCACTCTACGGCCCTGACGCCCTCTAATGCCAATATTGGGGCATTGTGTACTCCCATTGATGCCAGGACATTTTCTTCCCCCACTGGCAAAGGTTCAACCCCCCCAAAGTTTGAAGGACAGTAAACTGGCCCTTTGCTTATAAAGTTTGGAGACCCCTGCTCTAGAGGAAATGTCCGGGAAGAAAATGCTTCCCAGCCCGCTCCTTAACCAGCTATTCTTCACACAGAATTCGAAATTGGTTGATCGTTTTTTGACTGGTCTGATTTAGAATCGTTGCAAAAATGTGAAATTCAGTAAAAAACGATTAGAGGAAACTAAATTAAACAAATGTCACTGAAATTCGTTACTATTTCATTCGGAGTTTCGGATAGATCCAAATCTTCGAATAACCAAAAATGTGGCTTAATTTATATTCGGACCAAAACTGATTTCACATGCCTATGCCTGCCTGTCACAGTACCTGTTGCATTTTTGTAAAAAAAATTGCAATAAGCGTATATTGATTGGTTTGCGCAAAATTTATTTTTATTATTTTTTTTTTTTATTAGTAATGGTGATAATCTGCGATTTTTATCGTGACTGCGACATTATGGCTGACACATCGGACACCTTTGACACTATTTTGGGACCATTGTCATTTATACAGCGATCAATGCTATAAAAATGCACTGATTACTGTGTAAATGACACTGGCAGGGAAGGGGTTAAACACTAAGGGGCGATGAAGGGGTTAACTGTGTCCTAGGGAGTGATTCTAACTGTGGGGCGGATGGGCTTTAACACACATGACAGCGATAACTGCTCTCGATGACAGGGAGCAGTGATCTCTGTCATGACACCAGGCCGAACGGGGAAATGCTTTGTTTACATCCAGTCTATGGGACCCACGGTCACGGAGAACGTGGCACCTGCGCGCAGTGCCGATTCTTAAAGGGGACGTACCTGTATGCCCTTTTGCCCACCCGTGCCATTCTGCCGATGTATATCGTTGTGCAGCGCTTGGAAAGCGGTTAATGTACAAAACAGAGCCTCTTGGGCATACCCAGGCTCAGCACACAACAAAACTAGAACTAAAATTAAAAAAAAACAATATAAACAAGACTAAGACATCCTAAAACAACAAAATTTGTACGCTCTGACCCCCCCCCCCCTTCATGCCTACTGGATTACAGGATTTACTCCAAACAACCCTCAGTGCCAAGCTCAGTGATGACAAGCACACTCTCCCAGAGCCTAGGTACCCAGACAATCAACTACTTGGTGGGGCATATACACAAGGTTCTACTGACCGAGAAGAGATGAATTGCACAGCGTGATACTCACTAGTCATCTAGAGAGTCTGTGTTTGTGGATGGAGATTCCACCCATATATTCCACATTTTGTGTAACTTCCTAGCATAACCTCTATAGATAAGTGGCCTTGTATAATGGTAGGGCTGTGTTAACTAATCGCTTTCAAAAGTTAATAGATGGTACAACAGGGAATTTCCACCGAAGCACAATGGTCTTGCGTGCATAGTAAAGTAGTGGTCCCAGAAGGGTTCTTGCCACTCGGCGGTGAGCCAGCGGATCTGCAAGACCCAACAGACACACCTCCACCAGTGGAACTTGAATGGTGGTAACTGTTAAAATAAATGTGGTGACCTCAGTCCAGAAAGTTTTTATCTGTGGACAGGTCCAGAAAATTTGGATGAAATATGCTGAGGGTGCCGCACGCCGCCAACAGGAATCTGGAGTAGCTGGGTAGGTTTGTGTAATAGTACGGGTGTAAAATACACTCTATGTAGAATCTTGACTCGAATCAGTCTGTCCCTTGAGGAGACCAGTTGTGAGAAGGAGCCCTCCCACACGCCCTGGTCCTTTCTTGATTCTGGAAATCGTTTTTTCCCTACAGAGGTTGATCTGCATTTTGAACAGTGAAATATTTCCTTTTTTTTATCTCTTCTAGATCATGATGTCAGCATAACAGCCACACGTCCTCAGGTGCCGATTGGTGAGATCCCGTACACGCTGAGCCTGAACGCTCACTTCCAGTCCACGTACGGCATCGCCAAGATCGAGTCCAAATGTAACATCACCCCCCTGGAGTACACGGATAGTGACAAGACCGGCGCCAAGGTGAGCGGGACACAAAATAATATGAAGGCTCATTTCTTTTGTGGACTACATAGGAGATCTACAACATTCCACTACACAATGACGAGATTAAAATGTTTCAAGTCTTGTATGTCAAGAAAGGAAAATTACAAAATACCTTTCCTTTTTGAAAAAGAGCTCCTTTGTTATAATTTTGCAGTCCTCTCATGTGTTCATGTCACCCCTCAATAAACTGAAGATGATGGATTACTTACAATTATTTAATTTCACCTTTTGTAGGTGTCACTGGCGGAGGGTCACAAGTTTGATCGAGATGTAGAATTATTGGCTTATTATATGGATGTGAACAAACCCAGCGTCACTGTGGAGGCGGGGCTTGGAGTTACAGATGCCGCCCAGGAATCGGGACCGACGCCACCAGGTGAGAAAACAAACTGACATGACATCTAGCGATCTGCGTCCCCAGTATAATGACTTGTTATGCCGTGTACACACGGGCGGACTTTTCGACTGGACTGGTCCGACGGTACGAATCTGTCGGACAATCCGACCATGTGTGGGCTTCATCGGATCTGCAGCGGACATTTTTTTGTGAAAATCAGACAGACTTTAGATTTGGAACATGTTTCAAATCTTTCCGATGGACTCGAGTCCGGTCGAAAAATCCGCTCCTCTGAATGCTAGTCTGACGGACAAAAACCGACACTAGGGCAGCTATTGGCTACTGGCTATCAACTTCCTTATTTTAGTCCGGTTGTACGTTCATCACGTACAAATCCGTCGGACTTTGGTGTGATCGTGTGTAGGCAAGTCCGTTCGTTCGAAAGTCAGTCGGAAGCCTGTCAAAAGTCCGTCGGAAAGACCGTCGGACCTTTGGTGCCGAAAAGTCTGCCCGTGTGTACATGGCATTACAGTAAAAGCGCTCCTTTGTGCCAATGTCCACATTGCAACAAATGCTACACATGAACGTAAATGACACTGCTCCAGGTAAACATATGCAACAGCCGGCCGTTGGTGAACAAGGCTCTCGGGGATCAGCCTTCTCTCTTCTAGGAATACAGAATTTTTGCTGAACCACAACAAGCTTTATTGATATCAGGTCAGGTCAGGCAGACATTCTCTCCACCATCGGATGGGACTCTGCCAGCTGATGCATTTAACGCAATGGGCGTAGCTGACCTGCGATTAAGACAATTGGGTGAAAAGTGTCAGAAGTGAAGTCACATAAGACAGTGGAGAGAATGTCTGTCTCAGGAGCATACGTGCCATTGCGACCCGGCCCCCTGCTCCAGGGGACCCATGCAGCCCCCCCCCTGTATGCCTGGATAGGAGGGAGGTGGGGGAAGCAGCATGTAGAGGAACCAATCCTTCCATGCAGCCGCTAAATGCCTGCTTCCCTTTTCCTCCCTCCCACTGATGTTCAGCGGGTGCAGGAGGGAAATTGAGGGCATTGATTCCTCCACATGCCGCTCCCGCCAACTCCCTATCTCTGTGCTGCTGTCCCGGGCCCCTGTGTCATTCTCTGGTCCCCCCTTCCCTGCTCACTGACTGTGTGTGTTTTTTTTAATTAATTTATAGTGGAGGCATAGTAAACTGTTTACTATGCTTCAGTTTATAAATGAACTGGAAACTCTGTACAGAGCTATTCCTTTCCATTCATTCTCTGCAGCCATAGGAACTAATGAATCTGTCCTCAGTCCCTTTCTCTGTCTCAAAAGTGAGACACCAGGGGTCTGTTTAGACCTCTGATATTTCACCAAAGCCCCCCGAAATGGTAAAATGGAAAAATAAAAAACAACAAAAAAAAACAAACAACAAAAATAAAAAACTACTGACACCAGTGGCGGAACTTCCAGGGTCGCAAAGGTCACATTTGCAACTGGGCTCTGCCATTTCACCACCATGGGGGACCCCAAGATGGCAGGAATGTGGCCCGCTGCAGGACCATAATAAAGGGTACCACGATGGGAGTAAAGGGCCCCAGGATCAGTGGGAAGGGGCCCGGGGGGCCCTTCATGATTTCTTGCATCGAGGCCCTGAAGGTTCTAGCTACGCCTCTGCCCTAAATGACTCTGTTGGTGAAAGACACAAATCTGCAGGTAACAACAGTCTGGGGTGAAGGCCAATAAAATAGTTCTGTGGCCTCTGTAAAAGCTTTTCTGGAAATGCTGGAATCATATTTTTCTCAGTCTCTTTGTTATAATCGTATTTTCTCCCTGTGTTCTGTAGGGTCCATTATGGCGGAGTCAATGGCCATGTTGAATTTCTACCCGAGTTTCCCAGCTGGACAGGAGCAGTCCAATTGCGGCGAGTTTATTTTCCTTGTAGACCGGTCTGGCAGTATGGAATGTTCAATGAATTCTGAGCCAAATGCCCCACAGAGGATTCATAGTGCCAGGGTCAGTAAATTGCCCAAATTGACCATCTAAGTCTGACGGAATGAAGAAGTGTTTCAGGACCTCTGTTGTAAACACTAAGCAGTTGTACATTTAGGAAAAACAGTCACTTAGCATCAGGGCGGACATGGGTTGTCACTAAAGGCAATATGTAATTGCCTTTAGTTCTCAGCATCACCTCTGTTGAACTTAGCATCCTATAGGTTCAATATTTAGCATCTCTGGTGCCACTAATTCTATAATTAGCACAAGACATCGAGCTGAAGCCAGGTAGGTAGAGCCTTCCTGAGGATGAACCACCCTGTTGGGGCCACTAAACTAAGCACAAGCCTCTCTGGTCCCCCTGTTCACTGTTTACCTCCTGCATGTCAGCTGATCATCAGATAAGGGGGCTGTAATTGCTTGAATGTGAAGCTATGGTGATATTTGGAGAAGTTCATTGAACCTGGGCCTGATTTGTCACAGTAGAACTTGTGTGAATTTAAAGCGTCCAGTCATACAAATGACAAGTTTTTTAAAAATGATCTGTGCTTGATTAGATGGTTGAAGAGCACAGGAATTCCCATCACATCAGTTTCCATTACAGTACCGTATTTATCAGCGTAAAACATGCGCCGGCGTATAACACGCACCCCAAGTTTAGGAGGGAAGGAAAAAAACTTTTAGGAGGGAAGTTTAAGGAAAAAAACTTACATTTTAAATGTCCATCAATGCAGCCTTGCCCAACAGTGTCCATCTGCAGCCTTGCCCAAAATTGCAGCATGATCGGATTTTAATTTTTTACTGGTACTCTATTTAGGAGGGAACGAGCACCGCCGAGATAGACAGAGCAAGATGTCCTTTGTACTCGGCTCCTCTCGGCTCGTCTCGCAGTCCTGCCCCTTGGCCTGGCTCCTATGATGAACACAACACTGGTCCAATGGTGGGACGTAAATGCTAGGAGGCGGGACTGGGCATGACTGCGAGTGTAGCCGAGCCTAGCCGAGTACACAGTACACTCGGCTCAGTCTTTTTTGGTCTTCTGAGGCAGCGTTTCAGCGTATAACACGCTCCTATGATTTTCCCCTGATTTTAAGGGGAAAAAAGTGCGTGGTAAATATACCTCTGATCAGAACAGGCAGACAGGGAGGGGAAGACAATCTTCCAACTCATTAAACTGTGAGCATAAATTTCAGTTCAAGTTACTGACCTCTATGAACAACAAGCTTCTTTTCAGCAAAGTAGGTAAGGAGAAGCTGTCACTGTCAACCTGGTCATTAATACAAATAGCTGGGCCAAATCCTGACCATTGTGGCACATCACTGATACATACCTCCCAACTTTCTAAAGGTGGGAATGAAGGAAACCTATTAGCAAAAGTATATAGGCATAGGGCACTTCCCTTGTCATGCGCTCTTAAAGGAGAATTGTACAAAAAAAAATATTGGTTAAACCCAAAAGTGCTTTTTTACTACTACTATTCCTTTATATTGGCCTTTGAAATTTACAGATGCAGCAATTTAGAAATTGGATGAAAGTTTTAGCACTGGGAAACACTTTTTCATAGATGAATAGTACATTTTTATATACAACTGTATAGATCCAACCAAAATGAGGGACAAATGAGGAGGAAAGAGGGAGAAAAGAACTTTGTTTCAAATCGGGGACGGCCCCTCGAAAATGGGGACAGTTGGGAGCTATGCTGCTAACTTTTGCCCAATAAAACTATGTTCCATATACTGTATAGCTATTTACATTCAAGCCTTTCATTATTTCTTTCCTGTAAAGTCACCCCATTTATTGTCTTTCCTCTGCAGGAGACGCTGGTTCTTCTTTTGAAGAGTTTACCTCTTGGGTGTTACTTTAACATTTATGGCTTTGGCTCCCATTTTGAGGCTTTCTTCCCGTGAGTATAAAGGTTGGACTGTCTGCAGTCTAAGTAAAGCAGTTTTATTCCAAGGTCTGAGTCTGTGATGAACCTTTTTATAGTATGGGCTGCTGCATATTGATATTAAAACTGGTGTATGGCTGTATGAAACTTGTCAGCTCTGTGGTAATCTCTGAACTACTGCATAGACAGTTTGCTAGAGGTCTCTCATCTCATCTCCTGCTTGAGCCTCCTGTCCATAAACCTAAGGAGCACTCTTTGGGTAAAATTTTGGGCTGCCATGCAAAAAGTGTCTGCTTTGCATACCTTTCAAGGGGACTCTTTGGAGCTGCCCTGACTACCCTCATTAAGGATACCACTGGAAGCAAGAATACCCATCTACCCCAGAAGAAAAAGCCTAGGGCTTAGCTTGGAATGTGGTTTGTTTCGCTGTTTTGTTGTTTTATTGCTCTCAGTATCCTTCAAAGTCAAGCCTAAACCTGGTTTCCGGTCCTTTTTCAAAACCTGTATATCTAAGTCCCTCAAACCCTCAGATAAATCTTCTTCAGCATGAGGGGGCACTCCCACTTTCTAAAGTGTGCGGGGGGCATACAATACATTAACCTTTGTAAATGTTTGTGTAGCCAGTATCGCAGATGTGTGGGCGCAGGAGGTGGTTTCCATTGGGTACAAGCAGGAATTTCACTCTCAGCTCCCTCCCTGGTTCATGTCTTTCAACTTGCTTGGGTCACCATGCAGATAACCAGATTTCTATGGAACCTGCATGGGTCTTCTGGGGCAGGGGGTCATTGCTCCACTCCTGTAGCAGAACAGTTCCAGGGGTTCTATGCCAACCTATTTAATGTTTCCAAACCAAAAGGGATCAGGGTGACCTTTTGGACTCTGTGCACATCAAGAATGCATACTTGCCTGTCCCCACTTTTCCACCACATTAGAAATTCTTTTGCCTGGGGCGTGACCGGACGTGGGTGTGGATGGAGTGCGGGGTGTGAGTGAGCAGCGAGATGAGAGTCTCCTCACTGTTTACCTGCTACTGTCGGAGCGTTTGGCCGGCTGCTATCACTAGGCAGCCCGGGGCTCGGAGTGACCGGTGGTGAGGCGGACAAGTGAGGAGGTGTCCCTAGATAGAGAGACCGGTGCCTGAAGCCTGAAGCCTGAATAGCCAATAACACGGAAGCACCCTCGCTGGAGCCGCTGTAGCTACTGCGCTTGCGTGACCGGGGACTTGTGGAGCGGTTAACAGTGGGCCGCTACGGAGCGGTGAGAGAGGAAGACAGGTGACTGTGGAGCTGGTGGATCCCCGAAATACCTGTGCCAAAGTTAACTGCAGAATTCTTGGAGGTTAGTTGGGGGCTGGATGCTGCGTCCTGGAAGCCTGGAGACCGGAGCAGGCAGGTGAGCGGGACTTTTGAAATAAGGCCTAGGCCCTGTCAGATTACTGCACTTGGCTAAGGGACAGTGTGTATGTGACCCTGTACCATAACAGAGGGACCGAGGAGCGTATGGGTACCTGACATACACCTGTTTAGTGTACTAAGCATTCAAGCGGTACAACACGAATACCGGCCGATTGGAGGTTGCAGGGCCGTTGATAGTGCTTTTGCATAGTGCTTTTGCATTAAAGGGACAGTGCTTGCCTTTGCAACCCCCGCCCCCGCAGCTTTTTGTTTTTTTTGACTCCCCTCTTATTTATTGATTTCCCCCTGGTGGCATTTGGCACTTGGCTATATAAAGTTAACAATGGCAATGTCAAGGAGGAGAGGGGAGGAGCCAGTCAATATGGAGAATTTGGGGCCCCAGTCATTGCGGTCAGCAAAGGAGAAGGGAAACCAGGCGGCAGCAGCAGCAGCAAAACTGGAGAGATTTGCACATACCCCTGAACAGACGCCCACCAAAAACGGGCAAGTATCGCAAGTTAAAGCCTCCGGGGACAGGAAGAGTCAGGGACAGGCGTCATCAATTCCAGCTGGAGCAGGGCACAAGAACCCAAATGTTAATAAAGGCACAGGGGTAGTGGAAAAGGCCCATATGCCGCTACCAACCACCGTCTCCGTTATAGAGGCAGAACCTACCTTGAGGGAGGTATTACAAGTGATTAATTCATGTAAAACATCAGTGGAGGGGTTAAGCTGCCAAATTAAAGAGGTTAAAGATGAACTGTTACTAATAAAGCAGGAGCTGCAAAAGGCAATAGACAGGATAACTGGCTTAGAGGGAAGAGTGAGCCAAATAGAGGATGATGTATTTCCCCTACAGCAAGATGTTAAAACCATGAAGGAACAATTGGGCAGAATTAATGAGAAAATGGATGAAATGGAAAACCTCCTGAGAAGGGACAATATAAGGATAGTGGGTCTCCCAGAGAGATGTGAGGGGCATAACCCTATTGCTTTTCTGGAAGGATGGCTTATAGAAGTATTCGGAAGAGATGCATTTTCTTTACAGTTTGCGATCGAGAGAGCCCATCGGGTTCCTTTCAGGGCTCCGCTCTCTGGAGGCCGCCCCAGGTCCTTATTAATGAAATTTCTGAACCACTATGACAAAATAATTCTGCTACATAAAGCTAGAGAGAAGGGGCCTGTCTTCTACAATGGAGCAAAAATTTCATTCTTTTCGGACTTTTCACCGGAGCTGCAGAGACGTAAAGTAGGAATGTGGGAAGAGGAGGATATTACACTTAAAATTTGGCACATGTGGATATTGCTGGTAGGGGGAGGGGGGAAAATGTTAGGAAGGGGTATAGTACAAGGAATATATGAGGTGGTCACAAATACAGCCCCTAGGGAGAGCCTGGTAAGGTGGGGGAGGGGGGGTGGTTGGTGGGGGGAGGGAGAGGGGGGGTAGTTGGGCGGTGGAGAGGAGGGGGGGTGGTAAAACTAAGACAGAGAGAAATTAAAATGCACTCAGCACTTGGGGTGGTAGACAGGGAGGTAGAAGGGGGGGAGGGGGGAGGTAGGATCAAGCACATGCGTGGTAAATATGATAAGAACACTATGAACAAGAAAAGGGAAGATAAAGGGGGACACTCGGTATGTTCACTAGAAGGGAAAATAACAGTAAGAATAGTAAGGTAAGCCCTATGGGACTTAAAGTACAGAGGGTAATTAAGGGAATACTTCTCTTTTTCTTTTTTTTTCTTTTTTTTTTTTTTTTTTGTATGTAATGCACATCACGGTATTAATAGAGGGGTCTCGCTTTAGTTGCCCCACGGGTTTTGGAGTTATAATGGGTAAGGAGGCTCTATTTTTTGGCACAAGGCAATATACCAAGTCTAAAGCTAGTGTCCATGTTCTTCGGTTTTAGTATATCTGGGTCTCTGGGTGCCACTCCCTGCCTGTTGCTCGTTTGATGCAGTCCAAGGTTCTTAAAATAGGCTCCTGGAACGTACGGGGGATGGGGAACCCAAATAAGAGGTCTGCCATCTTCTCGCTGTTGGAGATAAGGGGGGTGGGTATGGTCTGCCTACAGGAGACCCACTTGACAAAGGACACAATGAAATATCTCCCAAGTAGGAGGTTTCAGGCCCAATACCATTCGGTTCACTCCTCTTATTCCAGGGGGGTGAGTATAATGGTGACAAGAAGCGTGGTGTTCTCCTGTAGGCAGGCCAGGGTAGATAGTATGGGTCGTTATGTTTTTTTATATTGCTCAATTGAAAATAAAATGTATGTTATAGCTAATATTTATATCCCCCCACCTTTTAAACTGTAAGTGTTGTATAACCTAATGGAGTTTATGCTGGATAAAACAGATACCCCAGTAATAGTTGTAGGGGATTTTAATGAGGTGATGAATAGAGGTCTGGATAGATTTCCACCGAGAGCCCAAACAAATAACGTAGCAGAGGGCCGGTTGGTCCAGTTCCTAGAAGAGGCAAGTCTGACGGATGTATGGAAGGCCCGGAATCCTGGAGTAAGGCAATATTCCTGCTTCTCGGCCTCCCACTCCACCTTCTCCAGGATAGATATGACCCTGGGGAACGCGGAAGTGGTACCAATGATAAAGGATATAGTATACTTTCCGAGAGGGGTCTCGGACCACTCTCTGATGGTGGCCTCAGTGGGTATAGGGGGCAGGGAGGCTAGAGGATTTTGGAAACTAAGCCCATATTGGTTAGAGTTAATGGGGGAACCAGAGAGGATAATAACAAAGCTAGAAGATTTTATAAAATCCAATGAAGGCTCAACTACAGCAGGTATACAATGGGACACACTGAAGGCATTCCTTAGTGGTATTCTGATTCAGGGGGTGGCAGGGGTCAAGAAGAGGGCAAGGGAGTGGGAGGAAGGGATTAGGAGGGAGTTGGAGATGGCAGAGAAGCAATTTTTAGAGGGCCCAACACCAGAGAAGCAGAAGTTGTGGGAGGATGAACAGGAGACCTATAGAACAGCAGTCTTAAGGAGGGGTGAAAATAAGCAACTTTTCCAGAAACAACGGACCTTTGGGGAAGGAGAAAGTGTGGGACGTATGCTGGCTTATCTAGTGAAAACCAATTCCTCCTCCTCGACGATTCCTGCAATTAGGACCCCAAAGGGTGAGATATCCTCTCAAAACTTAGAAATTATGGATACATTTGGGAAGTATTATGAAAATCTGTACAGGTCGAGGGGGATTGCTGGAGAGGAGGACATGGACACATTTTTTAAGGATATACGGGTCATCACGGTTGCTGAAGAGGACAGAGAGGGTTTAGATGCGCCTATCACATTAGCTGAATTACAACAAGCGGTAAACGGAATGGCAAACCAAAAATCCCCGGGGCCGGATGGTCTCCTGGTAGAGACCTATAAGCAATACGGGAAGATCTTGCTTCCAGAACTACTCAAAACACTGAATTGGGCTTTACAGGTAGGGAGCTTGCCTGTCTCTATGACCCAAACAAATATTATCTTGCTCCATAAAGAGGGGGGTGATCCGTTGGAACCGTCGGCATATAGGCCAATATTTCTGTTGTGTACGGACGCCAAGATCCTGGCGAGGGTGCTGGCGGCCAGGCTCAACAAAATTACTTATAAACGTATACACCCGGATCAAACGGGATTTATTTCCCACAGGACCACGAGTATGAATATCAGGAGGGTGTACTTGAACCTCCAGACCCCGACAGAGAATATGGGGTCAAGAGCTGTGGTGTCCTTGGACATAACTAAGGCCTTTGACAGCCTGGAGTGGGCTTATCTCTGGCGGGTTCTGGAGGAGTTTGGCCTAGGTCCTGTTTTTATAAAATGGACAAAAATACTGTATAAAGGCCCGAGCGCGAGGGTTAAGGTTAATAAAGAATTTTCAGGGAAAATATGCTTAGAGAGGGGGACAAGACAGGGGTGCCCTCTGTCCCCCCTGCTTTTCGCCCTTGCCATGGAGCCATTAGCAATCCATATCAGGTCTAGCTCAAAGATTGAGGGGTTTGTAAGAAGAACAGGAGAGGAGAGGATTGCCCTGTATGCCGACGATGTCCTGCTGTTCCTAGGAGATATGGGAAATTCCCTTAAGCAGGTAATGGATACAATGGAGAGGTTTGGTAATGTGTCAGGACTAGTGGTGAATTGGAGGAAATCGGCATTACTGCCAATAGACACCCCTAATAGTCCTGTGCTGTCGGAAATTTCCCACTTAAAAGTAGTCTCAACAATTCGTTATCTGGGTATAAACATGACAAAAGATTCCAATCAGTACATTGAAGATAACCTAGCTCCACTACTGGGCAAATTTAAGTGTAAAGTAGACATCTGGAACCGGCTGCCCCTGTCTGTAGCAGGGAGAGGCAGCTTAATCAAGATGGTTTGGCTGCCTCAACTGCTGTATCTGTTACATAATTCACCGGCGTGGGTGAATAAAAGGTGGTTTAAAAAAATTGATACGCTCTTTAGGGAGCTATTACGGAGGAGGGGGAAGGCTAGGATTAGCCTTCAGAGCCTACAATTGCCAGTTAAAGAAGGAGGAATGGCCCTCCCGCACCCAGGGTGTTATTTTCTGGCAGCACAGTTGCAGCATATAGGGGGTGGAAGTGCTGACAGAGCTTTGTTAACCCTGGAGGCGCCACACAAAACAGTGGTGGAGGCACTGGAGGCAGACTCACTGCCTGGCAGTGGTCCCACAACCAAGTTGATAATAAAAGTCTGGAAGGTAACAAAGAGCCTAATGGGATATGTTGGGTTCACAGAATATGCCCCCCTCTGGCATAATAGGAATCTACAGGAGATAGTGGCCATGGGGGAATTTAAGGAATGGGTGAGGTGGGGTATAAATAGACTATCCCAGTTGTACAAAGGGAACGTATTAAAAACCTTTGAGGATCTTCAAAAGGAAAATGGCATTCCGAGACAAACATTCTTTAGGTATTTACAAATGAGAGCTGCTTTGGATGTACAATTCAAGGCAGGTCCCCCGGTATGGACCGATGCTACATTGCTTCAGAAAGTGGTTAAACCTGGGAAGATAAAGGGTTTTATCTCAGGAATATATGCGCAACTGTGCAATAAAAGTATTGTAAGATCAGAACATCTTGGCTGCAGGGAGGGATGGGAGATGGATGTGGGAAAGCTAACAGATGTACAATGGAGGAAAATACTGGAGATAGGGCAGGAGGTTTCAGTTTCCCCCGCGCAGAGATTTTCTCATTTAATGTTGGTACATAGAGCATACTACACCCCAAAAAAATTATTTCGTTTTGGTGTAAGATCGGATGCCAAATGTCCTAGGTGTGGTGAGGAGGGTGATTTGATACACATGGTATGGAGGTGCCCCAAGCTAGTTCGTTACTGGCTTGGGGTAGTAGATTCCATTAGTGGTAAGTGGGGGATAACCTTGGAGACAGATACCAGACTTTGTATCTTTGGATATAGAGCGTGGGGCTCAGAGGAGGTAGTGGTTAAAACAGCAGTTTTGAGATGCCTGTACCAAGCCCGGAAGCTTATTATGCAAAGATGGCAAGCAGCCCTCCCCCCGACAGTTGAGGAGTGGGTTAAAATAGTGAATGATATAATATGGAAGGAGAGAGTCCTAAATATTAGAAGAGGGAACCTTAAAAAATTTGAAAGGATGTGGAACTCGTGGTTAATAAGTATTGGATGTCAGGATTAAAGGAATGGAGGTAGGATCTGGCTCAGGGTGGGAGGGGAGTAGGGATTAAGTGGGAGGGATAGGGGAAAACAGTTATCTGTTGCCTCAACATACGGTACGAAGCTTTAACCTGGTTAGAATAAGTAGGTGTAACGGGAACTCAGTAGGAACGGATGGGGGGTATATGGCCCCTTCTCTAGCGAAATATGTCCACATGAAGTTGAGGTTGTTTTAATATGCTTGTTGGAAGGTATGTAAATTTAAGAAATGTTAATAAAGATTATTTAAAGGAAAAAAAAAAAGAAATTCTTTGCCTTGCTGTGGATCCCCATCGCTTCCAATTTGTGGCCCTGCCCTCTGGTCTATCTTCTGCACCTTGGGTATTCACAAAGGTGCTAGCCTTGCTTTGCTCCCAGGTGGGATATTTGGATAACTTTCTGTTAAGGGCACAGTTGGTTCAAGTTCTGACTGACAATATAGCTCAGAGCTTGCAGAAATTTGGCTGGGTCCTGCACTGGAACTAACTCATCACTCTGAATATCTGGGTCTTAGCCTAGATCCAACCCAAGCTAGAATATTTCTTCCCCAAGAGAAGCTTCAAACAATCTACTTCCAGACCTCAGACTCCTAAGTCCAGGAGTAAACCAACTCTTTGATTCTGTATGAGAGTTCCCAGGCTTATGGTAGCCTTTTTTGAGCTAGTCCCATTTGCCCAGTTTCTCCCCAGATCCCTACAACGCAACATCCTGTCATTGTGGACAGACCAATTTGCCCGGCACCAAAGATTAGGTTGTCCCTGCCTAGTGCCTCTGGTATACTGCTCTAAAGTTGGGGAAGTCTTTCCTTCTGGCCTTATGGAAGATCCTCATAACTGGTTCCCATTATGACTAGGAAGGAGTCCGGGGCACTTAATGCTGGGGACTAGGCCATTGCAGTAATCTCATCTCCTGATAAGCATACTGGAGGTTTGAGTGACTTGTCTTTCTGTTAGACACGCTAACTGGAGGGCCATGGGATCAGTATTCAGCTGGACAAAACAACATGAGCGACATACATCAATCATCAAAGAGGAACCAGAAGTCTTTCAGGGACAAGAAAGGAAGAAATGATCCTGCCCTGGGCAGGACTCCACATTCTAGCTTTGTCCACTGTTTCCATTCAGATCACAGAAAATTGGAAGGAAGAATACCTAAACCAGCAGCATCTGGACCCAAAAGTGTTTTTAACCAGTATCAAAGGTGGGGGATACTGAAGGTGGGCCTCCTGACCTCCAGGTTCAAAAACAAATTGGACAGGCTTGTCCTCAGTTATAGGGACCCTCTGGTGGAAACAGTGGATGTTCTTGTGGCTCTGTGGGACCATTACTGCCTGATCTATTTTCTTCACCTAAAACTCCTTCCTCATCTGCTCCACAGCATTGAGATCAAGGGAATTACAGTGATCCTCATAGCTCATGACTGGCCTAGGTGGATGTGGTACTCTGAACTGATCAGGCTCCTGGCAGATGCTCCGTGGGCTATCCCTGAGCATTGGTATTGGCTTTTCCAAAGAACAATTTATTACCCTGCTTCATTGTTTCTGGCTTTAACAACATGGCTGTTGAAACCCAGTCTCTGAAAAGCAAAGGCATCTTTAAATCAGTGATCCTCATGAAGCTTAAAACTAGGAAGTCTACTTCCTGCAAGGTCTACAATCCCTTCCCATCTGCTCTGAATTTGGTTCTCTCTCACCCTTTGAACTGATATGGGATATTTCACTTTCCATTCTCACTCACAAGGTTGTGTTACTTGTTGCCATCACCCCAGTCAAGTTTCTGAGCTGATGGTCCTCTCCTGTAAAGAACACTTTCTGGTGCTACACAGGAACAAGGTGATTTTGAGGCCCAGAACTTCCTTCCTGACATAGTTTTGGCTTTTCACCTCATTCAGAACCTTATGCTTTTGTCCTTCTTTCCAGCTCCAGTTCATCAGAGATCTCCCTACATTGTCTGGATGTAATACTGTGCCTGTTTGCCTCTCAGTGACTGATTCCACTGGAAAGACAGACTCTCTCTTTGCCATTCTTGATAGTCCCCATGAAGGGAAGCCTGCTTCTCATTCCACCATTTCCAGATGGCTCAGACAGATCATTATGGTCTAATAATCTTAAAGGGGTTGTAAACCTTCGTGTTTTTTCACCTTAATGCATCCTATGCATTAAGATGAAAAAACTTCTGACCCTGACCAGCCCCCAAGCCCCTCCGTTTTACTCACCTGAGTCTGTTCGTTACCATGGTGGAGACGCACTCTACCTCTCTGCCCGTTGCCTAGGCTCTTTATTGGATAGATTGACAGCAGCGCAGCCATTGGCTCCCACTGCTGTCAATCAAATCCAATGACATGGGCCGAGTCAGGCATTCTGTGTCTATGGACGCAAAAGCCGGACTCGGAAGCGTGCCCGCACGCTAACCCCCAGGGAGAGCGCTTCTCCTATGGGGTTTACGGATGTGGGGAGGAGCTATTAGCGCCGCGGGGGGACCCCAGAAGAGGTGGATCGGGGCCACTCTGTGCAAAATGAACTGCACAGTTGAGGTAAGTATGACATGTTTGTTATTTAAAAAAAACAATAAAACGAGGATTTACAACCCCTTTAAGGATCGGCTTCCACCTTTTCCTTTCAGGGCACATTGTACCAGATCAGTAAGACCTTGGGCTTTTCTGCAACAGGTCACTGAATCCAGATTTTTAATTCTTCCACTTAGTCTTCTGTTCTCTGCATTTTACCAGCTGAACGTTCAGGCCTCATCTGATGGCAGCTTCAGCCATATTTTCCTTCAGGCTGCTCTTTGAGCTGCAGGCACTCCCTGCACTTCTTATTGACCTTTGGCTTGTTCATCGACTGTGCTTCTGCTTGATCCCACCTACTGCATTGGTTACCAGACCCCAGTTTGCTTACCCCCTGGTGGGGTGATCCTGAAGGCCATGATCTGGCGAAACCCATCAACACCATCAGGAGCTCTGTTGAAGACCAGTTGGTGCTTAGATGCCACACCTTGGGTGAGCCTGCTTCACGCGCCAGGGGAACCTGCTTGTATATTATCTTGCTGGTTACTGTGTGAAATGTTTTACTGCTATATCTACTGGCCTTCCGAGCCTGATACCTGCCGTAACGATAGAATTATTGTACTGACCATAAAATCAATTTCTTGGAATTTATTGAGGGAACACAGGTCCCACCTCTCTGTGTCTGTCATCATGCTCTTGGTACTAGGGCATGTTGGGAGCAGGAGGTTATACTGGGGAGTTTGTTTTTTGTTTAATGTCCTAATTCTCCTGTAGGAAGCAGTATAACCCAACAGCCTCTAAATGCTTATGTCCCTCAATGAACTCCAAGAAATATATTTCACAGTAGGTGAAAAATTTGTATAACTGTATAATATGACCTTAATAAAAAATGTTTCCCAGGGAGAGTGTGGAGTATACACAGCAGACCATGGAGGAGGCAGTGAAGAAAGTGAATGAAATGGACGCCAGCTTTGGAGGGACAGAAATTCTCCAACCCCTAAAGAAGATCTACCAAACAGCCGGGAGAGCCGAGCACCCCCGACAGGTCAGCGAGGCTGTAAAACATTTGGTAGACTAGCTACTGTTGAGTGTGAAGGACTCCTAAGTACTTGGGTTATGGGGTCAAAGCGCTTATTCATTTCTTAAGTCTGACTTTGAGTTTTGACTTAAGTTCTCCTATAACATAACTTCAGCATACATTCTATTTAGAAAGGCAAAACAGTAACATAAAGTTTAGGCAGTATTGATTACCTTGCAGTATTGATTACCTGTATTGCTCCATTATAACCATTTATACTTGCGGCATGCTGGATCTAATGTGATCTGTTCAGCTTTTCCTTGTTCTTTTGTATCTGATCCCCTCTCTCTCCTCTCTCCAGCTTTTTGTCTTCACAGACGGAGAAATCGGGAACACAAAACAAGTGATTGACGAAGTTCAGAAAAATGCTCAGAAACATCGGTAATTATAAATATTCCATCCTTTTGTATAAATTAAAATCAGACCACTGAATCCAACCTCACGGTATAAGTAACATGGAGTCCAACCATACTCCACCACATGCCTGTTTAAAAAAGACCTGAGAATTCTGCCACCTGCTGGCGAGACTTGATATTTAAGCTCCACTACTCAGTCGCATTTGTCTATTTATTTTTGTATGTAGGCATGATACAGTTTTATTGTTTGGGTCAATTTTATCTGAATTTAATTATATATTTATTTATCTGACAGGCACACTCTGACTGTGCGCCTTCCTCCTTCCCTTCCCCCACACAGACACAAACCCAAACTCTCCTACTAGCCCATCGCTATGATAATCTGCTTTACTGACTGATAGAAATGTGCAAAAGGCTTAAGGGGGCAGGAAACATAAGGTGCCAATTGATGGATTGAAATTTGTCAGTTTCAGCAGGCCCCAGCCAAATTTCATTCCATGTGTATCCACTGCCGCTCAACAGAAGTCGATCTATTAATCGGCATTTGCTGAAGGGACCTGTTGGAAAAAAGCCACTTGATCAGCAGCTGCAGCCAGTGGCTG
Organism: Aquarana catesbeiana; assembly: GCF_042186555.1. NCBI lineage: Eukaryota > Metazoa > Chordata > Amphibia > Anura > Ranidae > Aquarana > Aquarana catesbeiana. Next base: position 949,505,265 of record NC_133324.1, on the reverse strand, counting down.
CAGCACTGATCTGTGTATTTACACAGTGAAGGAGTCCCCCTGCCAGTACCGGGAAAAGTTTGTTCAGTGCCCATGGCAAGGATACAGAACTGTGCCCCCCTCCTTACACATGCCGTAGAATGTGTGTACCACTTTGTGCCCATTCTTTGCCCCGTTGCTTTGGCTGTCCATGATTGGCAAAGAGTGTGCATTAACCATGCATGCCCAATCAATTGCTTTTTTGTGGCTGGAAGGTAGCTGCACATACACGGTATGTTTCCGTGGGCAGATGGGGTGGAAAGAGGGCATGTTGGAGCACAGTGTGTCAACAGTAGCTGTCAGAGCAGACATAAGGCTGTGACCTCAGATATGGAGCTTGCATGTGGTGAGAGGACGCCCTGCTGCTGCGCCTTGGGTGACTGTCCCTCCTGCCCACCCCTTGTCCCAGCGCCCCCCCCCCCCTGCTTTGAGAACATGATGACACAGTGCGGGGGATTCCCCCATCCACCCTTAATGTGTGGATGGAGGAGCTGGTTACATTTTTTTCATTCAGCCTCCTATGTCATGTATGGCCAGCATAAAGGACCATCAGAAAATGCTGAATCTTTGCTTATCAGAATGGGCTGATGTTAGAGAACTTTCATCTGTAATTATCCTCTACAACCATTAACAGGGATTTTTTTTTAAAACTTGCACCCCCTTTAAAGGTGTTTTACATTTGGGATCGGTGAAGGAGCCTCCACATCCCTCATTAAAGGCATGGCCCGGGCAGGAAGTGGAATCTTTGAGTTTATCACCGGCAAAGACCGCATACAAACCAAGGTAATAGTACACTGGAGACCTGTAAATGCAGTGTATAATTAAAATAGAACTATATACAAAACTTTTGTTCTCATTTTGGATAAGGGAGGGTTAAAACAGCTGTCTCATTGTGGAGATTTCCCTTTGTACCACCCTCTACCAGTAGGTAGGTGCTAGTAAGGTATTTTTACTGGGTTATTCCAGCACAGGCAAATTTAGGCAGGCCTATGCTGCAAGCTAGGCCTGTCTTTTTTAATCTGGGGGCTGGAAGTGGTCAGAGTAGCAGTGGTTGTGACCACCTGTGCTCTAGCTCTGAGGCGCCTCCCCTGTTTCCAGAGAGAAGGTTCTGGAAAAGGGGCTGAGCCTAGAACTGGAGTGGCAGGCAGCTTGTGTGTGAGCCCTGACCAATCCCCAACCGAGATTGGCAGGGGTCGGGCCTCATATATAAGCTGAGGTGATATTCCACTTAAGAGAGAAGTCATAGTTACATAGTTACATAGTAGGTGAGGTTGAAAAAAGACACAAGTCCATCAAGTCCAACCTTTGTGTGATTATGTGTCAGTATTACATTGTATATCCCTGTATGTTGCGGTCATTCAGGTGCTTATCTAATCGTTTTTTGAAGCTATCGATGCTCCCCGCTGAGACCACCACCTGTGGAAGGGAATTCCACATCCTTGCCGCTCTTACAGTAAAGAACCCTCAATGTAGTTTAGGGTTAAACCTCTTTTCTTCTAATTTTAATGAGTGGCCACGAGTCTTGTTATTCTCTTCTGCGAAAAAGTTTTATTTCTATTGTAGGGTCACCAGTACGGTATTTGTATATTGAAATCATATCCCCTCTCAAGCGTCTCTTCTCCAGAGAGAATAAGTTCAGTGCTCGCAACCTTTCCTCATAACTAAGATCCTCCAGACCCTTTATTAGCTTTGTTGCCCTTCTTTGTACTCACTCCATTTCCAGTACATCCTTCCTGAGGACTGGTGCCCAGAACTGGATAGCATACTCTAGGTTCGGCCGGACCAGAGTCTTGTAGAGTGGGAGAATTATCGTTTTATCTCTGGAGTTGATCCCCTTTTTAATGCATGCCAATATTCTGTTTGCTTTGTTAGCAGCAACTTGGCATTGCATGCCATTGCTGAGCCTATCATCTACTAGGACCCCCAGGTCCTTTTCCATCCTAGATTCCCCCAGAGGTTCTCCCCCAGTGTATAGATTGCATTCATATTTTTGCCACCCAAATGCATTATTTTACATTTTTCTACATTGAACCTCATTTGCCATGTAGTTGCCCACCCCATTAATTTGTTCAGATCTTTTTGCAAGGTTTCCACATCCTGCGGAGAAGTTATTGCCCTGCTCAGCTTAGTATCGTCTGCAAATACAGAGATTGAACTGTTTATACCATCCTCCAGGTCGTTTATGAACAAATTAAATAGGATTGGTCCCAGCACAGAACCCTGGGGAACCCCACTACCCACCCTGACCATTCCGAGTACTCCCCATTTATCACCACCCTCTGAACTCGCCCTTGTAGCCAGTTTTCAATCCATGTACTCACCCTATGGTCCATGCCAACGGACCTTATTTTGTACAGTAAACGTTTATGGGGAACTGTGTCAAATGCTTTTGCAAAATCCAGATACACCACATCTACGGGCCTTCCTTTATCTAGATGGCAACTCACCTCCTCATAGAAGGTTAGTAGATTGGTTTGGCAAGAACGATTCTTCATTAATCCATGCTGATTACTGCTAATGATACCGTTCTCATTACTAAAATCTTTTATATAGTCCCTTATCATCCCCTCCAAGAGTTTACATACTATTGATGTTAGGCTAACTGGTCTGTAATTCCCAGGGATGTATTTTGGGCCCTTTTTAAATATTGGTGCTACATTGGCTTTTTCCAATCAGCTGGTACCATTCGAGTCAGTAGACTGTCTGTAAAAATTAGGAACATGGCGGCTGGGTGAAGTGAGGAATGGCATGTTAGTCAGTTGCAGGAGGCCATCCCCATTTGGGAAGGGGGGGTGTGCCGACCGCAGGAGAGGCCGGGGAGAGCTGTGAGAGACCATTGCCTCTACACGGTCATTGGCAATGTCTCTGCCACCACATGGTCGGATGGTAGGGAACTCCTGGAGCAGAATGGCAGGTGAAACTGGTGGTACGCATGGTCTGGTCAAAGTTCCTCATCAAGGACTCAGGGCTGTTGGAAGGTCGGTTAGTGTTACCATAGTGGGGTTGGAGGTGCCAAGGGCTGGAAGTTCCAAGGAGTCTGTAAAGGGAACTCTGCTAGTACACGGTCACTAGTGGTGTCTTCATCAATACACACGGTGGATGATGGGGAGTCCTAAATCAGAAAAAAGACTGTGGTGATCTGTGTTAAGTCGATGTATGGAACAGTAGTCCATATTTTCTAGAAGATATGCTTTTAACCCACTGGGCCTCCGGGGAGAGGTTCTGCAGGCCTCAGGCCTAGTAGCAGCGAGCAACAAGAGCCACAGGAGGGAGGACTATTCAGAGTGGGACCCTACTATTCAATAGATGAGGATGTGTCATATTCTAAGTAGTAACTTCAAGTTTGTGCAGGAGGAACCAAGTGTACAGGAGGAAACAAGTTATGGGCAGGAGGTGAAAGATCTAAGAACATTGCTTTTACACGGTGATTAGTGATGTCTCTGCCACCACACAGTCGGATGGTAAGAGAACTCTTAGATGCAATAGTCTGTGAGGGTTGAGCTGCAGGAGGAGCAACAGTCTGCATGGAGATCCAGAAGGAAACTAATACTAAAACCTATATGCACATTATATCTTCTGGCTCTAACTTTATTCAAAGTGTACTCAAATCCTTAAATATGATGGCAAAGACTTACCCTATGGGCATCCCATATTCCTATCCCTATCCAACTTGTACCCCCCAATAAAACAACAAAAACATAACTAGCAAAAGACTGTTCATTCTCTGGAAAGGATGTATGAAGTCTGGCAGTGGGGTGATTTGGCGGATTGTTTGTTACTAGCTGCAACACCATGGCTACACCTTCATTTGCTAGCCAAACGGGAAGTGAGAGGAAATCCTTTACAAATTAAGGGAATCCCTTGAGGACCCCAGGTCACCAGAACTGCAGTAGTGTCTCTATTGGAAGATTCCCCCTCTTACTTTCCTGGGGACAACCCAAAAATTGGGATTTTCTTTTACTTTCAGTTTCAATGACAATGGTAAACAGGACAAATAGAGAGGGTGAATATCCCTGACAGGGGTTCTAATCCATCCAAAAAAAAAAAATTTTTGCCTTGAGTTATATTTTTATTAATACAAAATAGAATGAATCTTCTAATTGCAAAAGCAGGCAATTTGAAAATTTAACAAATATTCAAAGCCTTCCCCGTTCTATTTATAATAATATAAAAAGTTTGGGATGGTTTAAAGCAGGAGGGCTAGGAGAAAGGATGAGCAAATCTGCTGGGGTTCATTTCAGAAAGTCATCAGTGCAGACCGGTGTAGCGGCGCTGCTCCCTTCCTTCAATCCCCAGCTTCACCCAGTGCTCAGACTATCAGGCTGCCAGTGCCTCTGTAAAATATGAACCACTGGAGGGACTGTGGGCACTCTGGTAAACGTCAAATGGTAATATCCTTTATTGAAATTACACGAAGCAGCTGTAAAACATCCAATGAGTTTCGTCTGTCAGGCCTTAATCATGGCTCATGATAAAGGCCTGGTGGCCGAAACGTGCTGGCTGTTTTACAGCTGTTTCATGTAACTTCAATAAAGGATATTACCATTTGATCTTTACCAGAGTGCCTCCTGTCCCTTCAGTGGTTCACAGTTCAGACAAGATTATTTGAATTCTGCTTAAAGTATGAGAAATCCTAACTTAGCATCGAAGCTCGAACCCCAATGAATTCTTTGACGGATTTTGTTGTTTGTTTTGGCCATGTTCAAGACTAATATGAAAGCTATTATCAGAAAAAGGGAAGGGGGAACTGGGCACTGCCATGGGAGAAATGTACCAAAAGTTTACAAAAAATAATGTACACTGGGTAGAGAGTCTTTTCATTAGGCTTTGAGGGCAACATTCAAAACACATAAAACCCTTAAATGATAGAAGGCGTTGGGGAATGCCTTGAAGCGATAAATGGTGTTTTGAAACAAAAATTATTACACAGCAGTATGACAATTTTAAACAGCAAGGATAGGCCCAAATTTACTAGTGACAAATAGCACAGGCTGGGGCTTAACCACAAGAATTATGTTTCTGCAGAGGATACAGCAGTGTTAGTCAAACTACATTACAGGAAGTAATAAATTAGCCTTAGGAGCTCTTGGAGAAGAAGGAGAGAATTCATGTTTAGAACGGAATGCGTCTGCGAATCAGATGCGTTCCCATAGAAGATAATGGGCCTGTAATTCGCACCGCAATGCTCAGAAAATGCACACGTTTTTTGTGCAATGCGCACTGCGAATGCAACGCACATATGTGAACCAGATACATTCAAATGAATGTATTTTAAAATGTCCTGCGAATTGGATGCGGTGTAAGCCGCATCTAATTCGCATAGGTGTGAACGGGGGCTAAAGCGAAAAATAGTGTTTTGAAACAAAATTATTACACCTCAGTATGACAATTTTAAACAGCAAGGATAGGCCCAAATTTAATAGTGACAAATAGCACAGACTGGGGCTTTACCACAAGAAGTAGGTTTCTGCAGAGGATACAGCAGTGTTAGTCAAACTACTACTGTACTACAGTGTACTTTTCATTGTGTCTACTGAGTACTTTTCCTAAATGTTTTTCTGCCAGTTGAAATGGAATTGTGTCCTTTTTCAACCTAAAATATAACTATGGCATCTCCTAAAATCAACCCATTACAGGAAGAAATGAATTAGCCCTAAGAGCTCTTGTACACCTGCACCTACCCCCAGCCAACCAACTTTCTGTATGGACACCCCAGCAATAGGGAAGTATGCCATCATATTGTGGGATTGTGGGGGTACGAGAGTTAGTCACAGGCTGGGGCAAGTCTAGGAGGACCTGGGTTCAGAGGAAGTGGGTTGAATGATGTTGGCCATCAGACGAAAAAAGGACTATGGAAAAATATAGATTTTTTTTTCTTTTGCTCAAGTTCTGTTTTAATTTAAACATATTTATTTCTGTTTCATTTTACTAACCACTCAAGGTTCTTCGGGCACTCAAATGCTCCTTACAGCCCACTGTGAAGGACGTCTCTCTCACATGGACCCTTCCTTCTGGTGTGGAAGCCACCATCCTGTCCAAAGTCCCTACTGCAATCTTCCAGGGTCAAAGATCTATTGTCTATGCTCAGCTGAAGGGAAAGGTCTGTAAGCCCGGGGAGGATTGTGTTTTGTGTGTTACATCAGATTCAAAGCTAGGGTAGGACGAGATATAGCAGAAATTAGGAGATCTCAAGACTTAGGACTTAGACTGGGGCAGATGGACAGAGGTATATTTCCAAATCAATTTAGGCTTTGCTGGTGGTACAAAAATACCAAACATGTAAAGCCCAATCCAGGGTTTAAGGTGAGGGTAGGTAGTCACTTTTTTGAGTCACCACCAATAGACTGTCAGAGCTCTGTTCTCCTCATGAGGGTAGGTAAGTAGAGTCACCACCAATAGGCTGGCAGAGCTCTGGTCTCCTCGTGAGGGTAGGTTGGTAGAGTCACCACCAATAGACTGGCAAAGCTCTGGTCTCTTCATGATGGTAGGTAGGTAGAGTCACCACCAATAGACTGGCAGAGCTCTGGTCTCTTCATGAGGGTAGGTAGGTAGAGTAACCACCAATAGACTGGCAGAGCTCTGGTCTCCTCATGAGTGTAGATAGGTAGAGTCACCACCAATAGACTGGCAGAGCTCTGGTCTCTTCATGAGGGTAGGTAGGTAGAGTAACCACCAATAGACTGGCAGAGCTCTGGTCTCCTCATGAGTGTAGATAGGTAGAGTCACCACCAATAGACTGGCAGAGCTCTGGTCTCCTCATGAGCGTAGATAGGTAGAGTCACCACCAATAGATTGGCAGAGCTCTGGTCTCCTCATGAGCGTGGGTAAAATTTATTTTTAATAAACATGCAACATGGAAGTGGTGTGTTTCAATGTCACAAAAAAAACACAAAGTAGAGGAGCGTCTCAGAATCTTTGAAAGTAATGTTTTGGGTTCTGGAGCTGGGGGCTTTGTAGAGCTTTGGGTGGGAAAAACATCCACTCCTAGGTAACATCTTACCTGTTAACCAGACCCCGTTGTTAGTGCTGTGCACAAGCCTTTATATAAAATGTGAGCAACTGGCTCTCCTTTCTTTGTCACTCTTTGCTGTGGGAGTTTTCTGCTGGATACAAAAGGTACAAGAGTTGCCTGTTTTCGGCAATTAACTAGAAGGTACCATGTTAGTCTGAAACTGATCTAAGTTCAGTTTAGTTTAGTGTTTTCTTTGTACCAGCTGTATAAAGCCCTGCTGTCTCGATGAACAGTACTGTTCCTAAAAAAACGGTGTTATATTGTTGAATGGTGATTTCAGCTACATGTATTTTACTAGGTGTTTCTTGACTTTAGTAAATACTAACACCCTACAGTACAGTATCCCTTACATTTAATAAATAGCATTTAATTTAGTTTGTAATTTACACTTTCTCTAAATATTTCCTAGGTGGAGAATGAAGCTGACGGTCAGGTCTGTCTGCAGTACAAGTTTAAAGATGAAATGATAAAGAATGATCTTCGTTTCCCCCTGAAGGTGCAGAACGCAGAAAGGTTAATATGTAGTATTTAAAACATCCCGAATTAATGACAAACATGCCCTGTGTTATCTTTTTACAGTCAACACTAAGAGACCTTACCCACCACCCACAGACTAGCAGAGCTCTGGTCTCCTCATGTACCATGTCTCTCCTCTTACCCACCACCCACAGACTAGCAGAGCTCTGGTCTCCTCATGTACCAGGTCTCTCCTCTTACCCACCACCCACAGACTAGTAGAGCTCTGGTCTCCTCATGTACTGTGTCTCTCCTCTTACCCACCATCCACAGACCAGCAAAGCTCAGGTCTACTCATGCCCTTTCTATCTTCTCTCACCGAATATCCACAGACTGTCAGAAATCTAGTGTCCTCGTACGCTGTCTAGCTTCTTTCAGGCCCACCATCTACAGGCTGGCAGATGTTTGATATCCTCATGCACTGTCCATCTTCTTTCACCCACCATCCACAGACTGGCCCTGGTCTTCTTATATACTGTCTGTCCTCTTCCAGGCCCACCATCCACCGACTGGCAGACCTCTGGTCTCCTCATGCACTGTCTTTCCTCCTCCAGGCCCACCATTCAAGGACTAACAGAGCTCTGGTCTCCTCATGCACTGTTTATCTTTTTTCAGACCCACCATCCACAGACTGGCATCCAAAGCTCTGATCTCTGAACTGGAACAGGGAACAGAGTCTCAGTCTGAAGAAGTGAAGAAGAAGATCTTGGAGACCAGTCTGCAGTCTGGTGTTGTCTCCTCTCTCACAGCCTATATAGCCGTCAACAAGGACACCAAGACACGCGTGGAGGGTCCTCCCGTGCGCAGGGATATCCCATGTCCAGGTATGTCATTGTCATATTTGAATGCAGCAGACCAATCCTTAATGGCAATAACAACTTATGTTTGGAAAGGCATCAAATAGTTACTTCTACTTGAGTTAGTTGTCAGCTGTGACTATGGCAGATCTTTGTAATTACAGTCATTCAAAGAATATATTTTCTAAAAACTGATAACATTAGGCGTACCATAACCATGTCATGGAGTTTTGGGGTTTATCAGTGGAAGGTAAACTCTGTTCTAACTAATCTGTACAGCTATATACTTGTCTGCAGCGATCGATCTTATTCCAGGTTTATAAATTCAGATATTGTTGATGCAGAGTGTGACAGCCGATTTATATGAATTACTCCTCAAATAATACTTTCTGTTGTTACTCACTGACTTTCCTCCTGACCCTTCCAGGCAAGGACACCATGGCTCCTCTCACTCAGAAATATAGAGAAACGCAGAGGCATCGTTAAGGGGTGGCTATTGGGGCTACAGCCCCGAGCCTGGGGCCAATAGCCCCGAGTCTCTTGTCCCAGTCCAGAATGTAGGGGACAGGGGCGGACTGAGCCATGGTAGCGCTGGCCCATTGTGCCCACACTGCCCGGAATTCAAAGCGAAGGAGGATTGCACTTCCTCCTCCTCCGCGCTAGTGCTCGTGGGACCTGGCCTGCGAGTTCTGGACTGGAGCGTCCCGCCGCTGGTCCGGTGGCGGCGTAGATGCAGAGCAGCAGGGAGGGGGATACCTCGGCAGCTGGGAAGAGCCCAGGAGGGAGGGAGAGAGAGAGAAGACACCGCCACCACTACCCTGAGCAGCATCCCCTGCACCTGCACTCCTCCAATCTCTGCCCTCTCCCAGCTCGCTGTGAGTGGAACAGGAAGAAGGCTCCAGAAGGCGGGCATTACAAAGGGGCCTGCCATGCCACATCGATCCCCACTCGGCGCTCGGGCGGGCGGCTCTCCTCCTCTCCTCTAGCTGCCTCGCACACCAGCACCACGGCTAAGCTGCTGCTGCAGGACCTGTACACATGAAGTCTGTCTCCTCCTGGTCAGGTAGGTCAGTCAATCTGTGTATGTCAGGTACCAGGTCAGGTAGGTCAGTGTAGGTCAGGTAGGTCAGTGTATGTAGGTCAGTGTGTGTCAGGTAGGTCAGTGTATGTCAGGTAGGTCAGGAAGGTCAGTGTATGTATGTCAGGTATGTCAGGTAGGTTAGTGTGCGTCAGGTAGGTCAGTGTGTGTGTAGGACAGTGTATGTAGGTCAGTGTGTGTCAGGTAGGTTAGTGTATGTAGGTCAGTGTATATCAGGTAGGTCAGTGTATGTCAGGTAGGTAGGTCAGTGTGTGTAGGTCAGTGTATGTCAGGTAGGTCAGTGTATGTAGGTCAGTGTGTGTCAGGTAGGTCAGTGTATGTAGGTCAGTGTATATCAGGTAGGTCAGTGTGTGTCAGATAGGTCAGTGTATGTAGGTCAGTGTATATCAGGTAGGTCAGTGTATGTCAGGTAGGTCAGTGTGTGTAGGTCAGTGTGTGTCAGGTAGGGCAGTGTATATCAGGTAGGTCAGTGTATGTCAGGTAGGTCAGTGTATGTAGGTCAGTGTGTGTCAGGTAGGTCAGTGTGTGTCGGGTAGGTCAGTGTGTGTCTGGTAGGTCAGTGTATGTATGTTGGGTAGGTCAGTGTATGTATGTCAGGTAGGTCAGTGCGTGTCAGGTAGGTCAGTGTATGTAGGTCAGTGTATGTCAGGTAAGTCAGTGTATTTAGGTCAGTGTATGTAGGTCAGTGTATATCAGGTAGGTCAGTGTGTCAGGTCAGTGTATGTAGGTCAGTGTATGTCAGGTAGGTCAGTGTATGTAGGTCAGTGTATATCAGGTAGGTCAGTGTATGTCAGGTAGGTCAGTGTATGTAGGTCAGTGTATGTCAGGTCGATCAGTGTATATCAGGTAGGTCAGTGTATGTAGGTCAGTGTATATCAGGTAGGTCAGTGTATGTCAGGTAGGTCAGTGTATGTCAGGTAGGTCAGTGTATGTAGGTCAGTGTGTGTCAGGTAGGTCAGTGTATGTCAGGTAGGTCAGTGTTTGTCAGGTAGGTCAGTGGATGTAGGTCAGTGTAGGTCAGTGTATGTCAGGTAGGTCAGTGTATGTCAGGTAGGTCAGTGTATATCAGGTAGGTCAGTGTGTTTGTAGATCAGTGTATATCAGGTAGATCAGCGTATGTCAGGTAGGTCAGCGTGTGTCGGGTAGGTCAGTGTGTGTTGGGTAGGTCAGTATGTGTAGGTCAGTGTGTGTAGGTCAGTGTATGTAGGTCAGTGTATGTCAGGTAAGTCAGTGTATGTAGGTCAGTGTATGTCAGGTAGGTCAGTGTATGTAGGTCAGTGTATGCCAGGTAGGTCAGTGTATATCAGGTAGGTCAGTGTATGTAGGTCAGTGTATGTCAGGTAGGTCAGTGTATGTCAGGTAGGTCAGTTTATATCAGGTAGATCAGTGTGTGTCAGGTAGGTCAGTGTATGTGTTTCGGGTAGGTTGGTGTATGTATCGGGTAGGTCAGTGTGTGTCAGGTAGGTCAGTGTATATCATGTAGGTCAGTGTATGTTAGGTAGGTCAGTGTATGTAGGTCAGTGTATGTAGGTCAGTGTATGTCAGGTAGGTCAGTTTATATCAGGTAGGTCAGTTTATATCAGGTAGGTCGGTGTATATCAGGTAGGTCGGTGTATATCAGGTAGGTCAGTGTATGTCAGGTAGGTCAGTGTATATCAGGTAGGTCAGTGTATGTCAGGTAGGTCAGTGTATGTCAGGTAGGTCAGTGTGTGTTAGGTAGGTCAGTGTGTGTCGGGTAGGTCAGTGTATGTGTTTTGGGTAGGTTGGTGTATGTATCGGGTAGGTCAGTGTGTGTCAGGTAGGTCAGTGTATGTAGGTCAGTGTAGGTCAGTGTGTGTCAGGTAGGTCAGTGTATGTATGTCAGGTAAGTAGGTCAGTTTAATGGTCAGCATTGATGGGCACTGGTAAGCCAAGCAGCAACCAGCAAGTGAGCTTACCCCCCGCCACACAACCACACCACCCAGCCTAAAAACCCAGCGCCACTAGAGCCCCCCCACCCCGTGCCGGCCTTGGACTTTGGGGTGAAGCCCCTGGTCTTTTTGCCGCCTAGCAACACCCCTGGAGAAACATAAGAAGTCGGGGCTGTGTTGTAGGCTACATCTCTAATCAGTGGCCAGAAAACTATTAACCCCTCGTTAAGTACTGTGGTAAATTGTATCTTAACCAAAAAACAAACATTTATTATAATTAGGGATGAGCTTCGTGTTCGAGTCGAACCCATGTTCGACTCGAACATCGGCTGTTCGGTCGTTCGCCGAATTGCGAACGATATGGGCCGTTCGCGCCAAATTCGTGTGGCGCGTCACGGCCCATAATTCACTGCGGCATCGCAGTGCATTGCTTGCTGATGATTGGCCAAGCATGCACTATGACCCGCATGCTTGGCCAATCACAGCGCCGCCTTAACAGAGAGCCGTAATTGGCCAAAGCCAAGGAGGCTTTGGCCAATTATGGCTCAGGGGATTTAGTACACGCCCCACACTATATAAGGCCGCCTGCACGGCGGCCCTGTGCAGTGTGTTCCGGTGTGCTTAGAGAGAGAGAGAGAGACAGTGTCATTTCATTTGAGTTAGATAGATTAGGCAGGACAGTCAGTCAGTTAGCTGCACTTAAAGTGTATTGTGTATATATATGCATCCCAGGTGTTGCATATATATATATATATATATATATATATATACACTGTATTCAGTTTAGCTAGATCCGTTCCTGTTATCTTCTAGACTATTTACCTTTAGTAAATTAGTACCACAGTCAGGCAGCTAGACTATTTACAGTTAGTGCAGTGCGTCCTGCTCACAGTGTTCTGCTAAACCTACAAGTTAGTGGGGTGCGTACTGCTCACAGTGTTCAGCTAAACCTACAAGTTAGTGGGGTGCGTCCACCTCACAGTGTTCAGCTAAACCTACAAGCTAGTGGGGTGCGTCCTGCTCACAGTGTTCAGCTAGATCCGTTTCTGTTATCTTCTTACTGACAGGCAGGCTTGTCTTGTTACAGTAAATACAGCTACCTGAAGAAAATTGCTGGTGTTCTTTTGATCCTATCAGTACCACAGTCAGGCAGCTAGACTATTTAAAGTTAGTGCAGTGCGTCCTGCTCACAGTGTTCAGCTAAACCTACAAGTTAGTGGGGTGCGTCCTGCTCACAGTGTTCAGCTAAAGCTACCTGTAGAAGGTTGGTGGTGTTCTCATACTACAGGCAGGCAGTTGATTTTGCTAGCTGCAGTATCAGTACATATATATCCCAGCTTAGTGCAGCTACAGGCCATTAGTATGTCTGGAAGGCCAAGAAGGAGAGGCAGACAGTCACAAGCCAATAAGAGAGGGCAAGCAGGCTCTGTGTCTAGTGCTGGTCGTGGAGACGGTGCATCCTCATCAGTACGTGGCCATGGGACACGCTTGGCCTTTTTTTCGGCAGCTGGCCATGTTGAGCCGCAACATGCGGAAGACTTGGTCGAGTGGATGACCAAGCCGTCCTCATCCTCCTCATCCTCTCTCACCCATGCCCAGGGTACTTTGTCTGGCAAAGCAGCGGCCTCTTCCCTCGGCTCAATGTCATCAGTGACTCCTTCCCTAGCCCCACCATGTCCTCCTGAGGAGTCCCTCGAACTGTTTGACCACAGTGTTGGGTACATGCTCCAGGAGGGTGCCCAGCGTTTGGAAGGCTCTGATGATGATACTGAGCTCGATGAAGGCAGTAACATGAGCACGGACAGAGGGGGTGCCCAAGAAGGACAGCAATCTGGCAGCCATGCTCCCCCTGCTGCAGCATACTGCCAGGTTTGCTCCAGTGATGAGGAGGGAGGGGATGATGAGGTCACTGACTCAACGTGGGTGCCTGATAGGAGAGAGGAGGAGGAGGAGGAGGAGGCAGCACATCACCAACGAGGTAGGATGCCCTCCAGGGGCCAGCCTAAGGGCAGCACATTGACTGCATCACACCCCAAAGCTCCACATGTGCAGGGTGCTGCAGTCTCTGCGCGTTATTCAAAAAGTTCTTTGGTGTGGGCCTTTTTTGAGACGAGTGCATCAGATCGCACCGCTGCTATTTGCAACATATGTCTCAAGCGTATCTCACGTGGCCAAAACATCTCCCGCTTGGGTACCACATGCTTGACCAGACATATGTTGACCTGCCATGCAGTTCGTTGGCAAGCGTATCTAAAAGACCCACACCAAAGAACAAAGAGGACCTCTCCTTGCTCCTCATCAGCTGAGATTTCCAACCCCACTAGACCTTCAGTCCTCTCTGAGACCTGCACTGAGAGGAATGAAGGTGTAGAATTAGGTGTGTCACAGCCAAGTACTTGTGGGCAATCTGCTTTTGGTACACCAACGTCAGATTGTACCAGGCAAATTTCCCTGCCCCAGCTGCTGCACCGCCAAAAGAGGTTTGCTCCCAGCCATCCACATGCCCAGCGGTTGAATGCTAGCTTGGCAAAATTGCTAGCACTTCAACTGCTGCCTTTTCAGTTGGTAGACTCTGCCCCCTTCCGTGAGTTTGTGGAATGTGCGGTTCCTCAGTGGCAGGTACCCAAACGCCACTTTTTCTCACGGAAGGCGATTCCGGCTCTCTACCGGCATGTGGAAGGCAATGTCCATGCCTCGCTGGACAGGGCGGTCAGCGGTAAGGTGCATATTACCGCTGACTCATGGTCCAGCAGGCATGGACAGGGACGTTACCTAAGTTTCACGGCGCATTGGGTGACTCTGCTGGCAGCTGGGAAGGAGGCAGGACAAGGTGCAGTAGTGTTGGAGGTTGTTCCGCCACCACGCCTCCAAAATGCTAATGATTGTGACACACCTCTCTCCTCCACCCCCTCCTCTTCTTCTTCCTCCATGGCCTCTTCCTCTGAACCAGCGGTGCTCCGTAGTCATTCAAGGGGCTACGCAAGTACGCAGGCCAAAAGATGCCATGCGGTGCTTGAGCTGGTGTGCTTGGGGGACAGGAGCCACACTGGGGCAGAGGTTCTGTCAGCTCTGCAGGGGCAGGTTCAGAGGTGGTTGACGCCACGCCAACTTAAGGCAGGAATGGTGGTTTGCGACAGTGGCACCAACCTCCTCTCTGCCCTCCGACAGGGACAAATGACCCATGTGCCCTGTTTGGCTCACGTCCTTAACTTGGTGGTGCAGCGGTTCTTGGGCAGGTACCCGGGCTTACAGGATGTCCTGAGGCAGGCCAGGAAAGTCTGTGTGCATTTCCGCCGGTCATATAATGCCAGTGCTCGGCTGACGGACCTCCAAAAGGAGTTTAACCTGCCCAAGAACCGCCTAATCTGTGACATGCCCACCAGGTGGAACTCAACGTTGGCCATGCTGCAGCGGCTGCACACGCAGCAGAGGGCCATCAATGAGTACCTGTGCGACTATGGCACCAGGACAGGGTCAGGGGAGCTTGGTTTTTTTTCCCCACGCCAGTGGGCCATGATCAGGGATGCATGCACTGTCCTGTCACCATTTGAGGAGGCCACGAGGATGGTGAGCAGTGACAGTGCATGCATCAGTGACACTGTCCCCCTTGTCCACCTGTTGGAGCACACGCTGCGTGGAATAATGGACAGGGCACTTGAGGCAGAACAGAGGCAGGAAGAGGAGGACTTCCTTAGCTCTCAAGGCCCCCTTTATCCAGACAGTGTTCCTGCGTGTCCGCCGATCACACAGGAAGAGGACGAGGAGGAGGAGGAGGAGGAAGATTGTGTCAGTATGGAGGTGGAGCCTGGCACTCAGCATCAGCAGCAGTCTTTAAGGGATCAGTCCCAAGAAACACATGGACTTGTACGTGGCTGGGAGGAGGTGGCTGCGGACCATGTCGTCCTTAGTGACCCAGAGGACTCCGGACCGAATGCCTCAGCAAACCTACGCTGCATGGCCTCCCTGATCCTGCAAAGCCTGCGTAAGGATCCTCGTATTCGTGGTATCAAGGAGAAGGACCAATACTGGCTGGCAACCCTCCTTGATCCACGTTACAAGAGTAAGGTTGCGGACCTTATCTTGCCATCGCAGAGGGAGCAGAGGATGAAACATCTTCGGGAGGCCTTGCAGAAAGGTCTGTGCAACGCGTTCCCAGAGACTGGGAGGTTACAAACTCCTGTTTCTGGACAACGTGTTGCTGAGGCTTCGGTCAGTCAAAGAAGGAGCGGTGGAGAAGGTGGCCGTCTGACCGATGCGTTCAGACAATTTTTTGGTCCGCAGCCCCAAGGTATGATCGGTTCCAGCAACCATCGCCAGCGTCTGTTTTACATGGTGCAGGAATACCTAGGGGCAAGATCAGACTTGGACACCTTTCCCACCGAAAATCCTCTGGGTTACTGGGTCTTGAGGATGGATCACTGGCCAGAGCTTGCACAGTATGCAATTGAGCTACTGGCCTGTCCTGCATCCAGCGTTCTTTCAGAACGCACATTCAGTGCTGCTGGAGGCGTGGTAACCGATCACAGGGTGCGTCTGTCCACTGACTCGGTCGATCGACTGACCTTCATAAAAATGAATCAGTCTTGGATCACCACCAGCTACCAAGCACCTGATGCTGATGTAACCGAATAATTTTTTTTGAAATCTCAGATCCCTTCAAAGACTGCCTATGCTGATGCTGAGTGACTATCCCTGAGTAATTATCCTCTTCCTCCTCAATCATCACGCTGATAGCTTGTAAGAACATTTTTGGTTCTGGGCGCCACCACCAGTGCCTAAGGCACAATTTTTCAGCCCCTGTTGAACAGGGGCGTGTAATTACAATTTTTGATGCAATACTTTGCAGCAGGGCTCGTTCCTGCGTTCCAACTAGAGTGTCTGTGAGGGGTTGCAGTGTTGTGGCACCAGCACCAGTGCCTAAGGCCCATTTTTTCTGCCCCTGTTTAACAGGGGCGTGTAATTACAATTTTTGATGCAATACTTTGCAGCAGGGCTCGTTCCTGCGTTCCAACTAGAGTGTCTGTGAGGGGTTGCAGTGTTGTGGCACCAGCACCAGTGCCTAAGGCCCATTTTTTCTGCCCCTGTTTAACAGGGGCGTGTAATTACAATTTTTGATGTAATACTTTGCAGCAGGGCTCGTTCCTGCGTTCCAACTAGAGTGTCTGTGAGGGGTTGCAGTGTTGTGGCACCAGCACCAGTGCCTAAGGCCTAATTTTTCAGCTCCTGTTCAACAGGGGCATGTAATTACAATTCTTGATCTAATATTTCACAGCAGGGCCCTGTGAGGGCTTACAGTGTTGTGGCCACAACAACACCTAAGGCCCAAATTTCTGCTGAGTATATAGGGCAGGACCCTACTTTCAAACAACTAACTTACAAACGACTCCTACTTGCAAACGGAAGGAGACAACAGGAAGTGAGATGAAATCTACCCCTAGGAAGGGAAATTCTCTCCTGTAAGAGTTAATATGGGAAAAACATTTCTCCTTTCCACTGATGCTTTCCAATCCTTGTTCCACAAAAAAACCCAAATTTTCAAAAAACATTTTTCATTGGGACAGAAAGTGAGGTGAAATCTTCTGAAGAGGAGGAAAGACAGCAAAACAAATGTCACAGGGGTGATAACCCTTCCCTATGTTTTCCAAAAAGCTTAAAAAAGATTTTTTGGCTGGAGCTAAACACGTTAAAAATGTACCAGTTCAAAATTACAAAGAGATTCTACTTAACAACAAACCTACAGTCCCTGTCTTGTTTGCACCGCCTGTATACTGCTGTTCAGAGTATATAGGGCCTGGTGGCCCCACACCTTTCCTTATTTTAATTTGGGTGCGGGGTTTCCCTTAATATTCATACAAGACCCAAAGGGCCTGGTAATGGACCCATGCCATTTGTCTCACTGATTTTCATCCATATTGCCAGGACCCGACATTACATTAAACCCGCAAGCAGTTTTAAATGAGATTTTTCCTTTAAAAATGACATTTGGTGCAGGGACTGTTCTAAACACGGGAAACACGCGTCACTTTACAGGCATACTATAGACACCCCCCAGGTACGATATTTAAAGGAATATTTCACTTTTTTTTTTCACTTTAAGCATTATTAAAATCACTGCTCCCGAAAAAACGGCCGTTTTTAAAAGTTTTTTTTGCATTGATACATGTCCCCTGGGGTAGGACCCGGGTCCCCAAACCCTTTTTAGGACAATACCATGCAAATTAGCCTTTAAAATGAGCACTTTTGATTTCGAACGTTCGAGTCCCATAGACGTCAATGGGGTTCTAACGTTCGTGCGAACTTTCGGTCCGTTCGCAGGTTCTGGTGCGAACCGAACTGGGGGGTGTTCGGCTCATCCCTAATTATAATGTAGCTTCTCAGTACTTATATGAGGCAGAACATTTTCAGCAAGTACAGAAAATACTTTCTGATCATGCCAGAAATGCTATATCCAGGGCCGTCTTTAATATTGACTGGGCACTGGGCAAACATTGTCTTGGGACCTCCCGAATCCACTTATCAACTATGTGCGGGCTCAAGGGGAAGCTGCCTTGGGCCCCACAACAATGACTGGGTCTGGGGCAGCTGCCCCTTTTGCCCTGTGTTAAAGACAGCCCTGGCTATGTCCCAGTTCTTAAATGAAAGCACAAATATTATCTTTTATTGTGTAAACTACTAATCTCATCCATCCACCATGTACTGGAGATGAACAAAGATGGACACGTTTAAAGTCCAGCCTGGGTGACAACCATGGCTTCCCATAGTGGAGAAAAAATGTGCAGGCAAGAAGAAACAGGAAGTATGTTATTTGTAGGACCACCAGGTGAAAAATAAAGGAAAAACGTCTGAAAAAAGAAAATGAATGCAGCCACTACATCTAAGTACTGAGCTGTAATATATCACATTTTTTGTTTCGGGTTTAGACACACTTTATATTCTTCCAGCCCTGATGACCACAGTCACATATCATGGTGAGGAATCCACAAGTATCCTGTAGAGTTTGTATAATGGTGTTTATCTCTCATCATCTGTCCTCTCTTACAGCATTTATGAGGATGCGCTCAGGATTCCATGGAGGACATAGAATGATAAATTATTCTGCTCCTATGGCAATGCCTAAGAAACAGAAGGACAATTGTAAGTACCATATTTTTTTTTTTTGTGGTTGCTGATTCTACTGTGCTGCCACTTTAGAAAGCTTATGATACTCTGGGAATTCTGTCATGGGTGCAGCCTTATTTGTAAGACAAAAAAATGTATTCTTAGCAAAAGTCTCCCTATTCCAGGACAGGTACGTTTGTTGGGTTGGGCTGATGGTTAGTGTGAAGTGTAGCATGAAAATGGTGGGGGACAGAGACAGCAGAGGGGAGGCCTGTGGAGCGGA